>NW_006780162.1:2142542-2198997 GCF_000442215.2 Lipotes vexillifer | reverse complement strand
GAATGCCAAGCACCACATGAACTTCCCCAGTATGAGCAGGTGCAGTAAAATCAAACTATGGAAGTAAACCTGGAGACCGCTAGAGAGGCCGTGGAAGAGTCCATGGACTTTTGACCAGATGATGACCTGAAGAATTATGTCATTTTTAAGGTAACTGCTCTTATAAAAATTTTACTTTTGCATTTCACATGTATAGGTTTAAGAAAATCTACCAAGAAGCGCAGCGAATCCCCACCTGCTGAGCTCCCCAGTTTGAGGCGGAGCACACGCCAAAAGACCACGGGCTCCTGTGCTAGTGCCAGGTAATAATCTGGGCTTTGCCAGTTTATGATTAATTCGTTATCTGTGTTCAGCTTTCAGCAAAATCCTTAATTTTGTAAGTTTTTAAAAATTATTAAAATTTTCTCTTGAATGTTGAGCAAAGAAATTTATTCTAATATAGCTAGTATTGTTGTATATTTTTGTGAATTCTTCCCCAATATTTATTCACCTTTTTTTTGCTAAGTTTTAATCATGGCTTTTTTGGGCAACACCTTTGTCTTCTACCTTTTCCTCTGCTGTTACATTATTTGCACAGAGTTATTGCCAATAGTTGGAAGTCTGGTTGTTTTCAGAGTTCTAGTCTGCGGAAGAAATCTCTAATGAGCATCTTTATGCAGATTTGGGTTATTTTTAAAGGTAACTAAATTTCCCAGTAGTGTGATTAATGGATCAGAAGGGATGCCTGTTGTAATGGCTGTAATATTGCCTAGTTCGTTTCTAAAAGTGTTGGCACGAGTTATTGAGTTTAATGGGTGAGGGGGAGAGATGTACTTAATTTTCATTTTGTGTTCCAATACCTATCCTCACAGAAAAATGTAGGTTTTGTGTTCTCTCACATCTCCAATTCCCATTTCTCCTGGTTGCTATTTCGGAGCCCTTTTTCAGAAAATTATCTACCTTTGATATATGATACAGTATATTATTTCATATACTTTATTTACTGATTCAGAACCTTAGGGTAAAGTTAAAAATCTTTTTGTTGGAATTTCATCTCAGATTTTCAGGCTTGGTCAGTGTTGGTCTTGTGCTGGTAATCACAGCTGTATGGGACTTCTCCATCCTTTATATGTAGTTTGCTCTTATATGTACTTCGTTCTCTCTACTAAATGTGCCAGAAACCAGTGATGCAGGTGACTGCTTTTACTTTACCTTTTCCCTTCTCTGACTTAGGTCAGTAGAAGTAGAAAGGCTTTAAGCACTTCTTTTTGTTCTTCTCTGAGGTAATCGACTTTATACTCTTGGCCGTGGGTACAGTAGTAACACAAGGAAACAGTATGACTTGTTACCTAATAAGTCATAAGAAATGGACTCTTGCCACTTTAATCTCTACTTTTCCACTTATTTCCTAGTTCTGTCAGGATTGTTTAAAATATCTGGAGTTAGTACACCTATTTGCCTTTGAAGTTTTTTGGCAGTACTTTTATGAGGACCTCTGAGAAAATTTCTTAGTTCTTTAGGGCTTTTGTCCTGTTTTGGGCCAAACTTTGAATACAGTTTACCCAAGGTTTATAATCTTAGATATAAACCAAATTCACTGTAGTTGAAAATTAGTTTTAAGCTGTATGTGGCGTCAGGTAATCTAGCGTCCTATCTTTCTCTGTAGCATTCTCTCCTTCTCAGGCCCACTGTCTTGATGAATGAGAAGTTACTTACATGCTACACACAAGCTGTCTAGCCGCCTGCCTGCAGTGCTCTTCATCTCAAACTTTTCTGAATTAGTTGAGATGCCTCTTAAATTTAGTGCTTTCGTAGTCAATCACAGCTGCGACTTGGTCTCTTTAGACTAACACACCTTGAAGGCAGCAACCAAATGTTCAGCACAGAGTGTGTCACATGGTTGATGCAAATTAAATGTTAAATAAATGACTTAATTTGAATCCCACTAATTTATAACTTGGTAATTGGGGTTTGGAGTGAGCTTTTTTCCCCTGTGAATGAAAGGTTGGCAAAGTAAATCCCTGCTTAGGGAGGAGTTTTAATAACTGAGAGAATAAACTCTTCTAGAACTCTTTGGTGATTCAGAGCTTTCATTTACATGTCACTTATGCCTGGTTCCTTCTTGTTCTTTACTAGGCAGCATCTAATTTCACTGTAGTTTACTTTAGTCTAAAATATTTCTTTAGTAGTAGATTTTTGCACTTTCTGAGGTCATTCGGGGAGCTGCCTTTAAACAATATTAAGTTGTTGTAATTTTGGAAGTCTTCTATCTCTACCTGATTTGCTTACTGATTTTGCTATTAAAATAGAAAGAAAGTCATCAATAAAATATGGTCTGCTTCATGATAAATGACTGATGATTCCTTTTTCCATATCTTACACTATGCCTCAATCAGAAACAAGTGTCTTCCCAGATGTCGTCTGTATTTATTTATAAATATTAAATACTCATTTCTTTTCTTTTAAAGGCTAGAGCTATTGTCCATTATTAGGATAGTAATTTTTTGATGATTTAAGTAATCTGGGACTTAGGTGATGGGACTTTTTCCCATCTTCTTCTCTCCCCCTGTCCTGCCCCCATTTTCAGGTATCAGGTCTGAAAGTCCATATAGTGGTCCACTATTTACCCAGGAATTAGGGATCTATTTTAAATGAATTGAATTGTCTCTGCAGAAGGAATCACTTTTCCATGTAGTTGAAGTGTTTAAAAATCACTTCTGTTTGTAAGGATGACAACAGCTCATAGCAACCACAAAAGCTTGTATTGTCAATGTGCTATAGCTTGGATGAGTTTTAAATATACAAAGTCTTGGTTGTTACCCATAGTGATTTTCTACAACAATTTTTATGTAAAAAGAAGAAACTAGCTCTGTGTTCCATGCATTGGAGCTTTGTGCTGTGTGGACATTGCTCCTGGTCACTGGGAGTGCTGCCTATGATGGCATTTTTCTGTTGTAGTCGGCGAGGCTCTGGCCTGGGCAAAAGAGGAGCAGCTGAAGCTCGTCGACAGGAGAAGATGGCAGACCCTGAAGGCAACCAGGAGACAGTGAATTCTTCAGCTGCACGGACGGACGAAACTCCCCAAGGAGCGGCAGGTAGATTGGCACTTCTTAAGCCTAAAAAGCATTTATGTATCTTCCGGATTTATTTGGAGATAAATTACTTTTTAGGTACACCAAATATAATGGAAGAGAGGAGACAGATACATCTTAAGATGTTAGCCATCACACTTGTTGTTCGCTTTTGTTCCGCTTTATAGATTTGGTGTTTTGATCAGTTGTATTCATTTGTTGTTGTTGTTGTTTAATCTTTTTCCAAATCCAAATTTGTACTAATTACATTCAGAGGCCTTTTAAGAAGCAGTAAGTCCCTTTCTGTTTAAGCTTCTTAAATATTGATCAGTACATATAATAGTTGCCTACTGATTGTAAAACTTTAAATTCATAGTAAAAACGTAAGGATGTGGCTTAAATTGCTTCATACAAGTCTAAATTTTAATTTAGAATGTTGTAGTCCCTAAAAAATAACAAGTATTCAGTTTGAATCTAAGCAGCTTTAAGACTAGTATTCCTGTTCTTCTGGGTTTCTTATTTTTATTCTCCTAGATGTCTTAGCCCAGCAAAAATTAGGCCCCCCGCCCCACCCCAAGTATGTACCCATTTCCAGTGCCAGAAGGCAGCTGACACTCCACGGCTTGATTGTGGCTAACGGGTTTAAACAGTAGCTTGTTATAAGCATTTCTCACTAACACTAAGAACAGATACAAAAATATTATAAGTCATCATTATGAACATATGGGTCTGAGTCCCTTAAATCTGGATGATATGCGTAGCTTTAGGCGTAGGCGTGTTCTTACTTTTGAACAGAGTTCTTTCATGTATTACTGTTAGTATCAGAATAGGTGCCAGTTTTCTTTAATGCCTGTGGTTGATTGTATATCCTCATTTACCAGGAAGGTTCTGGTTTGCCCACTGCTGTCCATGTTCTGTGCCTTTTGTCTCAGCTTTCTGTCCAGCTTAACATCTTTACCAACTTACCTTTCCTGGTTTTGTATGATAGATTACATGGCGAACTTACGGCATCTCTTCTGGTGGTGCCTTTTTCCCAGAATAGTTTTTCTGAAGGGTTAAATGGTAGATTTTTGGAAACATACAGTGCATTGCACATGCAACTCACTGAAGCTCTGTAGGACACACAGCCTATGCTTCCCAGTGTTTTAATGTTTATTTCAAGTCTGAATATGGAAGTGGAGCAATTCCCATATGGATGACACTTTGAGAGGGAGCTGCTGAGTGTGTTGTTCAAGTGGACTCATTATGGTAATTACAATAGCTAACATTTACAGAGTGTACACTCCATTGCAGACACACTATTAAGCACTTTACATATATTCTCATTTAATTTTCAGAACAACCTGCTGAGGTGTGAGGTGCTGTTATCCTCATTTTATAAATGAGAAAAACTGAGATGCATAATGGTTAAGCTTGCCAGGGTTACAAACTAGGATGTGTGGCTCTCAAATCCAGGTCTTAGAGAAAAGAAGTGCACAGTTAAAACAGCTGTGGTGTTCTGCTTCCCTGTGGTTACTCGAGTTTGTTTAATTCATAGGGGTGTAATTGGAGGCCAGAATGAGGGGGTGGTGTGTAAAATTTTGTTCCCTGGTATATTTGCCGAAGAGGATAAAAGCTTCAATGGATTAGGTTCATGCGATTGCCCTCCGAAAGGCTCACCTGTGTTTCATTGTCATCCATATTTGAAATCCCATTGTGATCTAGGTGCTTTCTGAGTTTATGTACAAGATACATGTGCATGTTCACTGGTGTTAGAGCAGCACTAACTTTATTACCTTTTGGAGGCTGGATCCCTTGTACGTACTACAGGGGTTCCTCTGCCAGCTCACTAAAGTGCTTCTGGGGAGAGAGGCAGATTACTTATTACTAGCTTTATATTAAGTTCTTCAGTGTAATGTGCTTTCGTTTCTCAGTATGTAAAACTGGAATTTAAAGAAAAATAAAACCCTCTAATTTCGTGTAGAGTACAAACTGATGGTGGTAGCTTAGAGCATCTTATGGCAAGTGTCCATTCTCAGACAGTTCTTATACAGTTGGTATAAGACTCACTTCATCTGAAACATTTATTTTAAAATAATGTTTTTACTAATTTAAAAAGATTAATCTCTTCAGTCTTATGTATATATTCATTTTTCAGTGTTTCTTTATTTTTAGAGATCATTTCTTCCTGACTTATTTCAGTGGCCTCGTTGATATAAGTGTATTTCTTTTTTCACATGTAGATATTAAAGCATTGCTCCATCTTTGGAATACTTGCTTATATCACCCTGACTTTGCCAGTGTTGTTGACATTTAGGAAAGTTTGTTGATAATGGTGTCCCTTTGGGTCACTCTGAAGTTTGCTGTGATGTGGAGTGCAGCCCCTCTAGCTCTTCATAGAAGAAGTGTCAGCTCTTGAAGTTGAAAGTTAAGTGTTCCCCACATTGTCCCAAGAGCTGAAGGGTTTAGTTTTAGACTTCATTAGAACTGAGCACCCCTTTATAGTGCTGATAAAGTCTTGCAAATCTTAGCGATACTAAGGTGGGGAATCAAGCGGTCTTCTTTATACCCGGAAATCAATCAAAGTAAGGAAAAATGTTTTGACACCTGCATTTTGCATTGGGAATCTTAATTTCACAAGAAATTAACAGTAAAAAGAAAGCAACTCAGTTTTGTAAATTTTTCTCTCCCTAATTATTTTTGGTTAGTACCACTAAAAATTAGATTGCTACTATATCACCTGATGCCACGGCCCATATAAGGTGTAATTATATTCCAAACAACCATTCTTCTGGCCTAGCTCAAAGGTTTTCGTGACACTAAAAATGTCTTCCCGTTGCCTCCTATACTTAGGTATTTGGTAAACCCTTAGCAGTTCCTGTCAAGTAAAAGTGAATTCTACCAGCTTTAACTGTGTGTTGGAAAACTGCCTTACATGGTGCTGTGAAGATATGCTGAGACTAGATGGGAGAGATACCAGTTTAAACAAAAAAAAAGATTGACACCTCTTAAAATCTGGCATTGGATTTTCTCTGTTTGATAGCCTTGCTTTTATATTTGTGTTGGGATGGATTTTGTGTGTGTTGCCCAAGGTTTGATGCCTTGATTGAAGCAGCTTTCTCTCTGACTGCTATTAATGGGTTACATTTCCTTACCTGCATGACTTTACAAACAGCCACTCACAGTAAGCTAGTTTGGTTGATCTAATTTTGTAAAACTTAGAAAAAAGGGAGCTATGGTAAGCAAATGCTTATTAATACTTGCCATCAAAGGGATGGCAGCTGGAAAGGATCTTTTTCCTTGGGTCCAGTAACTGATTTGTGTCAAAATAGGCCCTCGACTTGATTAAAAACCAGAATATCCCTGCTCCTCCTTGTAGTGGGTCTGTGGCTCCCTTAAGGTTGGGACCCTCCCTGTAATAGTCTTAACAGCTCTTTTAATTCTGTGCTTTTACAAGTTTTTATGTCTTGGTTAATGTCTTTGTGTCAGGGCAATTTGAGGTATTTATTATTCATTATGTCAGTTCTTAGAATAATATGTTTAAGAAGTCACTTAAGGTTAAACCTTTAAAATTGTAAGTTGTAGATTTGTAGACCGGTTTAAAGTAAAACTAATAGAACCTCTGATAAGCTTTAAAAAGAACCCAGCATTACCTTAACTGAACTTGTGATTTTTTTTTCTTAAAAAATGTGTGGTTCCAGAGTGTGCCTTTGAGGGGGGAGCAGGAAAGAAAGAAAAACCAACAATTTTGTTTGCCAAAACTTAGTATTTGCTTTCCACATTTTGTAAAAGTTTCAAAGTAAGTTTAAGAGCCACTTGACTAAGTTCAGTCATAACTGGGACCTGGTAGCAGGGCTGGTTGGCGTGGTTTCTGTATAACGCGAAGCAGCAGCGGCACTGAAATCAGGAACGAGTGCTGGAGGGTAAGTGAGAGGCGCTGGTAGCATGCAGCTCGTATGAGTGTGGCCTGCGAAGTCAGACTGCCTGGGCTCACGTCTCACGCCTGTGGTCAGTTGTCCGACCTTGGGCAAGCCCTCAAAGACACAAAGCCTTGGTTTCCTCATGTGCATGGCAGAGCTTGTAATACTTCTCTGTATGGTTGAGAGCAAACACATGGACACGTTCTCCATACAGTCCGCATTTAATGAGTGCTACCTACAAGTAGCCTTATATGTATATAAGTACAGTTATTATTTCCTTTTTTTTCCATCAGAAGTGTGGATTTTGCTAAACTCCATTACTCCTTAATATTAGCATTTCTACTTAGCCTGTTACTCTAAACCATGGGATTGCCAACGTTTTCTGTGAAGGGCCAGATAACTGATGTTTTAGGCTTTATGCAGGCTCTGTTGGAACAACTCTGTGGTTGTAGCACAAAAGTAGCCACAGGTATGTAAGTGAATGAGTTTGCCTATGTTTTAACAAATTTTATTTGCAAAGTGGTGTGCTGGACTGGATTTGGCCTGTGGGCCACAGTTTGCTGATTCTTGTTCTAAACCATACATTTTTCTACAAGTTTTTTTAAAAAAATCCCGGTGAAATGTTAGAATACTTAAATGAGGGGTGAAGAAAAGTATTAAGAAAACAGAGTTGGTGGCTGGTGTATTTACATCTCTTTCTTCAGAACAACTGTTTACATTCACATATGTGATCCATGTGCCTCTTTTAATAATGACAAAAATATTCTTCCTGCCTTGCATTCTGTCACCATCTGTCAAGTGGACAGGACTTAAGGTATTGTGGATGATGTGGTCATACACAGATGAATCGTCTATGTACAAAAAAGGCTTTAGGACTCAACAGACACTGAGAGGAGGGGACAGTAAAACTGCTAGTTTTACAGGAATATATTTTCATCTCCTGGTCAGATTTATAATATTGTAGAATCAGCCACTATTTACTTAGACGGAATTATCGATCAGGTTAGCATTTTGGGTAGTAGAATCCTTCTGAATCTGAACTCTTCATTCTGCATTTGTTTTGACGTGTTAGTTGCCCTCTCTTTTGTACTTCAGTGTTTTGCAGTTTCCTGTCAGTTGTAATGTGTATCTTCAATGTTTTGTCCTGGAAGTAAGAGAGCGTAATCTTTGCACAGTCTTGAAATGAAAGAAAACACGGCAAACGATTGTATCCAGACTATAGTCCAGGAATAAAGCAGACTGAAGAAGGCATACATCTCCATGGAACATTTTCCCCAAATGTCAGTTTTGCTTTTCTGTTTGTGACTAATTGCCCATCTATTAAATATCACAATGGTTTTTTAGCAGTGTTATCTTTATGGACTTTTGGTAGAGGAGTTCAGGATAAGACTCAATTCAGGAACAGTTTCAAAGACAGGAGGAAACTGTGAAAACCATGTACGAGTGAAATGCAAAGCTTGTATATTATGCTTGTTTCTAATGTAGTTGAGCCATCTTTTTTCCCTAAAAGCTACATGATGAAGTCTAGAATAACAGCTGGTGTGCAATGGGCAGACACGTTTGCCTTTATTCATTGTTGTCTGTAAAACTCTGCTTTTCCTTTAAGATAAGCCAGACATAATGAATTTAAATGTTCCTCTCCTAACCCTCACCTTCCCCCCCCCCTCTTCGAAGCCTCTAGTTCTGTTGCAGGGGCTGTGGGCATGACCACTTCTGGGGAGAGTGAATCGGATGATTCCGAGATGGGACGATTGCAAGGTAAAGAGAGTTACTGAGCTTACAAGAAACTCTTGTCATGGGCTGCCTGTTACTACCGTTCTTTGTTGAAGTTAACTCCGATAAGCTCATAAAAGTATAATGTAGCAGTGCCCATACCTCCAAAAAAAGCTTTGTATGTAGTGGTGATTTGATGATTTGGAATTGGAAGATGATCCATTTGGCTCTTCATCTTTACTGTTTAACTGGATAAAAATCTTATATAGTATATTTATTATTTATGTTTAAAATTTTTTTTTCATTATGGTTGCATGTATAGCTAATAATACATTAAGGAAGATATTGAACAAGGGGTAGCTTAATATATTGTGCTCTGGTACCTAATAACATATTGCATCTAGTAGGATGCTTGATCAACTGTTTGAAAATGAATGTAGATTGTATACATAAACTCGAGGTATTATAATGTTGTAAGTGCTTTTAAAAAACAGCTTTATATTATGTATAAATTATTTACAAGTACATGGATATGTATTTTTATTATCTTCCGACAGCTGATTTATAGAATAGATCCCCAATGTGAGGCTTACAAGAAACATTAATGAATCAGTTTCAGATAGCTTTTAAGTTCCTGAAGGAACTTATAGCAATCACTTTTTGACTAGAACTCTTATGAACAGTTTTTCTCACTTTTGGGAACTGATAAAAATGATTTTTTTCCTATGTTTTTAGAGGATCTCATGATCAATATCTGACTGGGAAATAATAGAGTGAAATAGCTAAGGTGCTTAACATAACTTCTTCAAAATAAATGTTTACTTTGGGTTTTTCTTGGACCATTCACATAGTCCCTGCTGGCACGGATATTTAATATCTCCATAAAACCTTAAGATGCCCTGGAGTAGACACATGGGTGTTGTAACTTATATTAATTACATTAGTATATACAAGTGGTCTTGAAAAGTTTAATGTAACTTAAAGTTCAAAATGGAAAGTAATTGTTTAAATCAATTATGTGATGAATCAGTTGTTCGAAACTTCTAGATAAGATCAGTTGTATTAACACTTCGACTACTCCTCCTGCCCTTCTTTTTTCCTTAGCTCTGTTAGAGGCCAGGGGTCTTCCTCCTCACCTGTTTGGTCCTCTTGGTCCTCGGATGTCACAACTTTTCCATAGAACAATTGGAAGCGGAGCTAGTAAGTGAATACTTTTAAATTTGTCCTCCCCTCAAAACTCTTGGTAATTAGTTGAGTGCTGTTTTTACTGTTTACCTATTCATGTAAGAGAGTTTTCACATAAGGAAGTTTTCATGAACTTTAACCTGTTTTAAAAAACAGAGTTTCTGCACATTCTTGCCTTAAATAATAACAACTCTTCAAGATTTTCTCCTTTTATTTTTGATTACTGAATTGGAACCATTAGAAAGCCATCCAAAGTTTACAACAAGGTTGACCCTTCATTTTGTTTTTTTTTTGAACTATAGAAGAGTACAGGATCTCAGGTGATTACATTATTATAGCATCTGATTGCATGCTTTGCACAGATTTGTGTCTTGAGTTTTTTATGGTATAATAAAATTTAACCCATTAGGCAGTTGATTATAAAATGAGCCTGAGAGGAAAGATTTCTCAGCAGAATTACCAGTAACTAGACTCATTTAATCAAATTAATATAACCCAGAGAGCTTATCATATATGCTAGATATAAGAGTGATTGTTTAAGTCTCATTTTGTAACTAAGAATATGATTTTGCATAATCACAAATTCAGTTCAATTCTGTCTGGTATAGAATATTACCTGTAGCTTCCTTAAGCAATAAAATTTACATTGAAGCATTTTTAAAAATTGAAGTATAGTTGATTTACAGTGTTGTGTTCATTTCTGCTGTACAGCAAAGTGTATAGCAGTTTTATACACACACACACACACACACACACACACACACACACACACACACACACACCTTCTTTTTTACTTCATCGATAATATTTCCATAGAATCAGTAGGCTATTTGCAGACTTCAGTCTTGATTAATTTCAAAATTTCTGAAGTGTTACCCAAGGTTGTTAACTCTGACCTTACAGATAAATTTGTACTTGTATAATTTTCCATCAGATATTCTAAGTTTTAAAAAAAAATAATGCAATGTGTGTACATGTGCTCATATTATGTGTACTTGTACTTGAGGATTTTAAGAAGCAGCTGGTATTTTATTTTTAATTTTTGAATTTTATTTTATTTTTTTATACAGCAGGTTCTTATTAGTTATCCATTCTATACGTATTAGTATATACACGTCAATCCCAATCTCCCAATCCATCCCACCCCCACCCGCCGCCACTTCTCCCGCTTGGTGTCCATACGTTTGTTCTCTACATCTGTATCTCTGTTTCTGCCCTGCAAACCGGTTCATCTGTACCTGTACCATTTTTGTAGGTTCCACATATATGCGTTAATACACGATATTTGTTTTTCTCTTTCTGATTGACTTCACTCTGTATGACAGTCTCTAGATCCATTCACATCTCTACAAACGACCCAATTTCGTTCCTTTTTATGGCTGAGTAATATTCCATTGTATATATGTACCACATCTTCTTTATCCATTCGTCTGTCGATGGGCATTTAGGTTGCTTCCATGACCTGGCTGTTGTAAATAGTGCTGCAATGAACATTGGGGTGCATGTGTTTCTTTGAATCATGATTTTCTCTGGGTATATGCCCAGTAGTGGGATCGCTGGGTCATATGGTAATTCTGTTTTTTGTTTTTTTTTTGTTTTTATTTGCGGTACATGGCCCTCTCACTGTTGCGACCTCTCCCGTTGTGGAGCACAGGCTCCAGACGTGCAGACTCAGCGGCCACGGCTCACGGGCCCAGCCGCTCCGCGGCATGTGGGATCTTCCCAGACTGGGGCACGAACCCGTGTCCCCTGCATCGGCAGGTGGACTCAACCACTGCGCCACCAGGGAAGCCCTGTTTTTCGTTTTTTAAGGAACCCCTATACTGTTCTCCATAGTGGCTGTATCAATCTACATTCCCACCAGCAGTGCAAGAGGGTTCCCTTTTCTCCACACCCTCTCCAGCGTTTGTTGTTTGTGTATTTTCTGATGATGCCCATTCTGACTGGTGTGAGGTGATACCTCATTGTAGTTTTGATTTGCATTTCTCTAATAACTAGTGATGTTGAGCAGCTTTTCATGTGCTTCTTGGCCATCTGTATGTCTTCTTTGGAGAAGTGTCTATTTAGGTCTTCTGCCCATTTTTGGATTGGGTTGTTTGTTTTTTTAATATTGAGCTGCATGAGCTGTTTATATTTTTGGAGATTAATCCTTTGTCCGTTGATTGGATTGCAAATATTTTCTCCCATTCTGAGGCAGCTGGTATTTTTGTTTTTGTTTTGTTTTGCTTTGCTTTTGCTGCCCTGATACTCATCTCTCAAATAACATAGCCTCCTGCAAGGTTCTCGAGAACCCTTGAGTATGGATTTTTATTCAGTGTTGTTTATTAGGCACTGGGATTGTACAGAGTCATGAGTAGGATAATAAGCAGAGTTGTTTCCCACGTGGAAGCTTCCCTGTTATAGAGTGACCCTGGCAATAAACAGACAATTACTATATAGTAAAATTTCAGGTCGTGTCAATGCAGTGAAGGAAAACAAAGCAGAGTTAGGAAGGCGTTTGTTGGTGTGATGATAGGCTGGTTAAAGAAACCTTTTCTGAGGTGATTTTTGTGGAGAACAAAATGGAGTGAGAAAACCAGCTCTGCAGGGATCTGAGGGAAGAAGGAAGTGCCAGGCCGCAGGTGGAAATGAGTTTGGCATATGCTCATGAGACAGCAGGAGGGGCCTATGGGAAGTAAAAGGAGAGTGGTAGAAGTTGAACTCCGAGAGGTGTAGGTGCTTTGCCAGGTCATGGTGGACCTTTGCAGGCCAGCAGCAAGTGTGGGATTTAAACTAAGGGTAATCAGGATTTATCTGTATTATGAAAAAGATCAAGCATACACAAAAGTTGAGAGTATTATTAGTAGTATAATAACATCCATGAACCCATCAACAATTATCGATCCACACGACCTGACCATTGTTCCATTTATATCCTCGGTTCTCCCCACTCCCAAGTTTATTTTTTTAACTTTTTCCATTTGCATATATTTGAATTTATATCTGTAAAAATAAGGACATAACCACAGTACTGTCTAAATAAGTTTATATTAAGAAAATCCTTACTAAGTATCTAGAATTCAAATGTTCCTGTCCTCACATAAATACATTTTAAAAACTTTAACTGATGGCAAAGTATAGGTCATATTTTTAATGTGCGTGCTTTTTTATTTTTTAAGAGAAATTTGATTTCATTTATTTTTCCACTTCATTTATTTTGGGGGAGAAGGCTGGGAAGAAAAATTGTTTCAGAGCTACCCAAGAATATTAGCATTAAACATAGGAAATCCATATTAAGGCTTGACTATTGCACATGAAATGAATATAAACGATAGACTAGAACCAGAGTAGAAAACAGTGACACACCCCCATGCCCATGACCCAGCTTCAGCAATGCCTGCTTCATGGCCAGTCTGTCTTTACACCCACCAACATCCCTCCTCTTGTATTAATTTGACATGAATCCCAGACATTATATAATTTTATCTATAAACATTTCATCATGTAGCTCAAGATAATGTCCCTTAAAATACACATACACATGCGTGCGTACATCCACATTACTATTATTATATCTGAAAAAGAAACCAGTAATTCCTTATTGATAGATACCCATTCAGTCAGATTTCCATTGCTCAAATGGAAAAGTTAAAAAAAAAAAAAAAGTAAACTTCTTGTTAAACAGGTAGTTGGATCTAGAGGCTTTTTCAGGTTCAAGTTTGGTTCTTTATTTTCTTCCTCTGGTGAGGAAAGACTATGCAAAAGTGGTAGTGTTTTCTAATATTAGGAAGCCCACAGTCTAGACAACAGGGATTAAAAATGAAAGCATTTCATATCTCATGATCAGTCTTCATTTATTAGAAGTAAAAGAAGTAATTTAGTTGAAATATATAAAGAATATCTCTCCCTTCTATTTGGTTACCCAAGAGAATAGTTGGTATAGGAAAAGTATTTCCTACCCTTTATTTACCAGTTTTGGCATCCTTCAAAGTGCTGTTGTTTTTGTTTTAAGTGTCATTATCAATTGGGTTGAGATGTGTTTTAGCCATTTCATTGATTTTTCACTGATGATGAAATTGTCTAGTCCTCACCTGATCTTTCTGATGTGATCTCAGTAGTTTTTGATGCCCTCTTTGCTTTCTGATGAGCCAAGTTGAACACCCCCTACCACCCCCACCTGAAATCGGGCATTGCCTCAGAGATCCCTGGTTTTCTTTATAGGAAATGGTATTTAGATTCCACCGTCTGGGCTGTTGGCGTATTTGCTACTGGGTTGATAATTGTTGTTAGACACTTTTAATGGACAAAAGTAGGAAATAATTGTATTTAATCTTTTAAGATTAAAAATCATGAGTTCGTACTGATCCTGCCAATTCACATTCAGGGCTGCAGGGGTTTTATTTATCTTGTAGCTTTGCCTCGTGCCAAAATTTCAGTTCCCAGTGATAACATAGTCATTTATTTGCTTTATCCTACAGTACAAAATTCCAACCTAACACCAAAAATAGTATTATTGAGAAAATTTTAATTTTGTAACAGTTCTTTTTTTGTTCTTGGGATATATCTCACTTTGTGGTCATTTTTTTGTATTTTAGAGTCACTTGAAATAATTCTTTACATTCATGCCACCAGGCTGGTTTAGCACATTTGCTTTATTTTGCTTTTAATTTTTAGGGATTGACTTTAAAATGTAGTCTTGCTTTTATAATTTGTTATATTTACATGGTTCCTGAAGTCAAATCTACAAATTTTTAAAAGTTTTATCTTTTGCTATCCCTTTAGCCTGTTTCCTCCTCCCACACAAATAACCTTTGTAAGTTTGTGGCCTGTCCTTTTGTTATTTATTTAAGAAAACAAAAACAAATCCGTATTATCTACTTCACACACACTGACTTTCTTAGATAAGAGTAGTAAATTTTACATACTTTGCCTTGCTTTTAACAGTATGTTTTAGTGTTCACTTTTCATGGCTGCTGTGCGCGTCACGCACATGCGCAGAGAGAGAGAAAGAGAGATTCCCCGTTCCTTTCGTAAAGCTGCCACAGTGCTGCAGTGTGTGGATGTACAGTTTATTTTGCCAGTCTCCTGTTGGACATTTGGGTTATTTGCAGTCTTCGTTGTGTTGCAGTGAAATACAACTTTCCTGTTTTTAACCTGTGTTATCTTCAGGATAGATTTCTAGAAGGGAGATTGCTGTGTAAAGGGTAAATGCATACAGCATTTTGGCAGATTTTGTAAATCAGCCTCTTTTGGAGATTATAATGCGTATCCTTGGCTTATTATATATAGCCTACCATATAGTAATACGTTATCATATCCCAAACAGTGCAACCACCTTACAGCAATTTAACTCTTTTTCTCCTGCCATCCTTTATGCTGTTATTTAGTTTAACTTACACATGTGCTATAAACACAATAAGAATTGTTGTTTTAGAACATCCATATTCTTTTATTTTTGCCCACATATATACCATTTCCAGTGTTCTTAATTCTTTCCTGAAGTCCCTTTCTTCTATCAGGATTGTTTCCCTTCAGCTGAAAGAACTTTTTTTATACAGTGAGTGACTGCTAGTAATGATTTCTCTCTGCTTTTGTTGGAGAAATCCTTGATTTGCCTTAATTTTTTTTTGACATCTTTATTGGAGTGTAATTGCTTTACAGTGTTGCATTAGTTTCTGCTGTATAACAGAGTGAATCAGCTGTATGTATACATATATCCCCATATCCCCTCCCTCTTGCGTCTCCCTCCCACCCTCCCTATCCCACCCCTCTAGGTGGTCACAAAGCACCAAGCTGTTGTCCCTGTGAGCTTATGTCCCTGTGCTATGCGGCTGCTTCCCACTAGCTAGCTATTTTACATTTGGTAGTGTGTATATGTCAACGCCACTCTCTCACTTCCTTCCAAGTCCATTCTCTACGTCTGCGTCTTTGTTCCTGTTCTGCCCCTAGGTTCTTCAGAACCATTTTTTTTTTTAAGATTCCATATATATGTGTTATGCCTTAATTTTTAAAAGGTAGTTTCCCCAGGTATAAAATCTCATATTAGTACTTTTTAATGCTCTTCTGGTTTCCATAGTTTCTGTTTAAAAGTCTTACTGTTACCCTTTCAAGGCAGTTCTTTTCTCCCAGCTTCTTTTGAGATTTGCTTTTTCAAACCATTATTAATTTTTAATAATTTGACTATATTAGGCCTGTGTGACATTTTCTTTCATTATTAATTTGCTCGGGTTTCACCGAGCCTTTGAATCTCTGAGTTGATAACTTTCATCAGCTTTGGAAGATTGTTGGTCGTTATGTCTTCATATATTGTTTCACTTATCTCATTATCTCTTCAGATATTCTCCTTCCTTTTCTTCTGGGAGTATCAAGATTGTACATGTTCAGACTTTGGACTTGATCTACCATGTCTCTCTAGCTCTATTTTTGTTTCTGTTTTTCCCAGGTTTTTATTTTCCCCCCAGTTTGAAAACTTTCTGTTGACTGTATTTCAAATTCACTAATTCTTTTTTCTGCTGTCTTCTTCAGTATTTGGTTAAACTCATCAATGAATTTTAAATTTCATATACTCTGTTTTCCAGTTCTAGACAGTTCTCTGATTTTTAAAAGCAGATTCCAATTCTCTGTTGAAATTCTTTTTTTTCTTTACATTTATTTATTTATTTATTTATTTATTTATTTATTTATTTATTTTTATTTATGGCTGCGTTGGGTCTTCGTTGCTGCGCGCGGGCTTTCTCTAGTTGCCGTGAGCAGGGGCTACTCTTTGTTGCGGTGCACGGGCTTCTCATTGAGGTGGCTTCTCTTGTTGCAGAGCATGGGCTGTAGGTGTGCAGGCTCAGTAGTTGTGGCACATGGGCTCAGTTTTTGTGGCTTGCGTTCTCTAGAACACAGGCTCAGCAGTTGTGGCACACGGGCCTAGTTGCTTCGTGGCATGTGGGATCTTCCTGGATCAGGGACTGAACCTGTGTCCCCTGCATTGGCAGGTAGATTCTTAACCACTGCACCGCCAGGGAAGTCCCACTGTTGAAATTCTTTACATTCTTACCCATTTTGTCCATCCATGCTTATATTTTCAATTTATTAATCATAGTTATAGAATACTTACTTTATAATTTCTAGGGGTGTTAGTCTGCTTCTATTGTCTTTTTTCCCCTTTTGATTGTTAGTCACATATTCCTCTGCCTCTTCATATGTCTGGTAATTAATTATGTGAACGGAAGAGACCCCAAGTGATGTTTTCTACCAGTGAGTGTTTCCTCTTTTTCTGTGTTAAAGGGTCAGAAGCTGATAACTTTGCTCTAGTCAGGGCTTTAGCTTGTTTTGACCGAGTTATAATTTTTTTATGACTCATTTCACCTCTAGCTCATCCGTGTTTCTCTGTTGTGAACCTACCAGGGTTTTTTGTGTGTGTGTTTGCTTTTGTTTGTTTGTTTGTTTTTTTAATTTGGCTGCACTGTGTGGCTTGTGGGATCTTAGTTCCCCTAACCAGGGATTGAACCCAGGCCCTCGGCAGAGGAAGCTCAGCGTCCTAACCACTGGACCACCAGGGAACTTTCCCAGGGTTTTTTTTTGATTGAGAACCTTGCAAGTCTGTCTACTTAGACTTTCTATTCTTTATGCAGTTTCACAGTGTGGCAGATGTCTTGAAGGCAGGGCACTGGCTGTGTATGAGTCAGGCCTCCTTTGTGGGGACTTTGTCCTCTGAGCACCCTAAGACTGCAGGAGTTTTCACTGTTGTCTTACCAAAACTTCTGACTCAACCCCCAGCCCTCTTCACAGCTTCGGAACTCAGCAAATGTCCAGTGGGGTCGATTCAGTTGAACACATCAGCCTCCTGTGATTCCCTGAAAGGCTGTGGGTTCTCTTTCTCTCTGTATCAGCAGTTGGCAAACTACTGCCCAAGGGCCAAATCGGCCTCCTCTTTGTTTTGATATAGCCTGTGAACTAAAAGTGATATTTACTTTTTAAATGGCTGAAAAAGTTTAAAAATTGTTTTGTGACTTGAAAATTAAATGAAATTCAAATTTCAGTGTCTGAAAAAGAAGTTTGATTGGAATATAGCCATGCTCGGGTTATTTATTGGCTGTGTGTGCTTTTGTGCCACAGTGCCAGGGTCGAGTAGTGGCAGCAGTGACCTTGTGGTCTGCAGAACCCAAAATATTTACTCTCGGGCTCTTTATAGAAGATGTTTGCCTACCAACCCCTGATGTATAATAGTGGTTTTCAGAGTGTGGCCTGTAAATTCCAAGCTAGTTCCTGAGATCCTTACATTGAATTCATAAGGCCAAGACTGATAATAACTACTAAGGTCTTTCCTTTTCTACTTTGTTCATGTTTGAACTAAAAGTGCAAAAGCTGTTGTGGGTGTAAAACTGCTGGTGCCTTAATTAGAGTCAAGGCAGTGGCACCAGACCACTGGCAGGTATTTTATTTTTCAGTGTCACATGGTCCTAGTAAAAAACTCCATGTTTACATAAGCATGCGCTTCCAGAACAAAGTCATTAATTTTGTCGTTACTAACGCATCCATGTCTTTTAAATAGTCTTTGTGGCAGAGTAGGCCCGTTTTTCCACACGCTCTGTCTCTCGTAAGCTAGTTTCTCGGCTTGGAAGAGGGAGCAGGGTGAGCGCGCAGCTCTCTCATTCAGCCTCACGCTCAGGCCGTTTGCAACAACAGCAGCAAAACAGTGCTACTCGCCACTGTATCTTGTTGCTGTTGTTTTGGAAAATTGTGATCTTTTTCACAGGTTTTTGTTTATATTAATATGTAATGCATTAACCAAGAATTTCAAAATGTTTCTCTTTTAGTTACAGACACATTTTATAAATAACAGTAGATCTAAACCACACACACTGGGTCTCAGTAATTTTCAGGAGTATAAAATTACCCTTAAAACCAAAACTGACTGATCTGTATGAGGTGGTTTCTCTTCACATGTCAGAGGAAAATAATGGCAGTGACTTTTTGTTGTCATTTGACCTAAGGTCCTTTTAGGGACATCCCAGAAGTCCAGTGGTATTCATGGTGATTTGTTTGAGCATGCTGAAATGATCCATGTGCTTAGACCTGCCAGCCTCAGTGTTGATAGAGCATCCAACGACTTGCGTCAGTTTTTCCTATTTTTGGTGGTTGTTATTAGGGTATACTCTGTTTGAACTATTTCATTCTTTAAAAGCAAATCTAGAAGCAGCTGAAGACTCTTTTGTTTTCATAGTTACTTTCCCTTCATTTTGTTCTTCCTTCCACATTATTTCAACCCAAAAATGTTAAGCCTGCCCTAACTGGAGCTGATAGTATTTAGTTTGAAAACTTTAAAGATGCTGTCCCTTTGAACTTGAATGCCTTGCAGTGTATTTTTGGACAGACTCTTAATTATGGTAAAGGGAGTTAGGCAGTGATAGTTATGCAGTTCATTAGCCACAGCCTTAAATAATAGAGAAAACAGACCTTGTCAGGATTATTGTGTATCCCTTTGAAAGGTTTATGCCCTCCCAGAAGATCATTGATGCTTAATAGGGGAAAATTTTTTTTGATGTTCATATGAATTCCACATTTATTGACAGTTTCCAAACATATATCATTTCTAAGCATTTCAGTACTTAATGGAAAAAATCCAAACAATACAAACAATAAACTGAAAAGGTCTCAGAAGGGAAAGGACTTGAAAGTAATCTCAGGTATAAGTTTATAAGCATTAATGGAGTTGATCATGGTTACAAGAAGGAGGGTGTCCAGGAAAATTTGAAACACATTTTGTAGACTTTATTTTTGAGTGTCTTACTCGGTTTATTGACAACTTATTTATTGTGGTAGTTGAGCCTTAGCATTTTTCAAATGTTTGGGCAATGGAATTGACCCTTAAAAGTAGAAGTACTCTAAAGCGCTATGATAGCAGCATCTGCACATGAAATGAGAGGAGGTGAAAAGGCCAGTCTTTTGCTGTTTTTAGAAAATATTTCATTCTTTTCATTCCCTTTTGTTAGATGCACTGTTCTGTTTGTCTATTTCCTTGCCCTTTTCACTGTTACTTGGATTCCGTTTATTCTGATGGAGGTATTTAGAGGTATATAACATTTCCTTTGATGCCTGGGCATCATTGTTTGCCAGGTTTTTATTATTGCAGAAGGTTTTCTGCTCGCTAGATACACATATTTTTGAAAGCATGTATGTTAAAGGTAGCAGTTCATATTAGTCTTATGGATATTAATTTTTGTTTCAGCTGTTAAATACCAATCAACTTCTCTCATTTAAAAAGATAAAACTTAAAAGACAAAAATATAAATAACTGTGGCATTACTTTAAATTACCTGGATTTACTCTTCCATAGTTACGTCTTGGATAATCAGCAGCCTGTCTTAACACTGGTATAGACCTAGCCTTTAATTGGGATCCAAAGAAGAAAAGCAGCCAGCATGTAAAGTAACACTTAACACCTAGTAATAATACTAAGTGTTTAAAAATAATGATTTTTTTTTTCCATGTGAAGGTTCTAAGGCCCAGCAGCTTCTGCAAGGACTACAAGCAAGCGATGAAAGCCAACAACTCCAGGCAGTTATTGAGATGTGTCAATTATTGGTCATGGGAAATGAGGAGACACTGGGAGGGTTTCCTGTCAAGAGTGTAGTTCCAGCTTTGGTAAGAGAGTCTTCCCCTCGTTTTATCTCAGTCATCCTCTGAATGCTGCCCATATTTTTTTTTTTTTTTTTACTAAAAAACATGATTATTGTCATTAAGAATTTTAAAATAGGATAGAACTAAGAGATAGTAGAGTGTGGCTTAGTGATTTTATTTCATGCTTTATAGAGATTGTGCATGACTCTTAATGATGAATGAGTAAAATTTCTAAACCATTTCTTTTTTTTATAAATTTATTTTTTATTTTTATTTTATTTTTGGATGCGTTGAGTCTTCGTTGCAGTGCACAGGCCTCTCCTTGCGGTGGCTTCTCCTGTTGCAGAGCACGGGCTCTAGGCGCACAGGCTTCAGTAGTTGTGGCACACGGGCTCAGTTGCTCCACAGCATGTGGGATCTTCCCGGACCAGGGCTCGAACCTGTGTCCCCTGCATTGGCAGGCGGATTCTTAACCACTGTGCCACCAGGGAAGCCCTAAACCATTTCCTGATGAATAGTTATGCTGTCTTTGATACTTCAATGACTACGTGGTTTTAAATTTTAAGTTGTTATAGCCCCATCAGGTGATACCTTGACATACTATGCCAAAACTTATATGCTTTTTTCTTTTAAACTGGTGATTCACAGGACAGTAACAAGCAGCTCACTTGTGGGTTCTCTTTGTGGGCCATGAAGGTTTCATGCTTGATAGCAGTGTGCATGGCAGAGCAGTCAAGCCAGAACACCACATGGATCCTCCAGCTAAAAAAAAAAGGTTTTATGTTAAGCAAAAACAAAAGAAACAAAACAGTACTCAACAATAGAAAAACAATTTTTTAAATCTTAATGATTTTTCAACACAGTTGTGAGTTGGTATTTAGAATTTATTAATATCTTAATTGCTTAAGCTTTTTAATGTGAAAACAACAGGAAGAGAAATTGCCATTACTAAATGTAGGCCCTTGAGCATAATACATCTTTCAAATAGTGGCTTGGTAATTTTCTCAATGCTAGATTAAAGAAATTGGCTATACTTTAAGATTAAAATTAAGTCTGAATGAAATAGTAACAAAAGACTAACATAAGCATGAATATACATTCATAGTGTATTTTACTTTGGAAGCTAAATGTCATTCAAGTCTTTGTTTACACATCTAGTAAAGTTGACAAAAATGAAACTGTGATTGGAGTATCAGATTGTCTCATTTGATCACATTATCACGTTACGGAGAGAGCTGAGTGAAGACCAGTCAAATACAAGATGACATAGTCTTTATTCGGCCTGTTCTTATTTGTTGGACGGCTCTGCTCTGGCAGGAAGTGATAAAGGATAGAGCAGTCTCTTTACCTTCTGCCATGCAGACCTCCTGGTAACAAAATCTAGCTCTCAAGTCTTACCAGTTCCACTCCACAGGTTCGCATATTAATTTTTTAATGTTTCATGAAAGCAGTATTAGCCTTTGTACTCTGACATTTACCTATGTTTATATTCATGCTCAAATTATTGTTTTCTTCAATAGCTGGCTTTTATGACCTGAATTAAACTTCCTTGTTTGTTTTCGTTCATTTTAAAATAAATAGTAACAAAGGACTAGGTTTACCATGTACTTATCTCTGTTAAACTGCAGTTTTTATTGGTTAAATAAAGAAGTTGTTAAATCTAGGCAGAAACATTAGCATAATCCAATTTTCTTAATTTGCTGGTGGTATTGATTAGATTTAAGTACTTGGCAGGCCTGCGCAAGTCAGCTCATGCTGTTAATAATGAATTGTCCAGATTTATCTTTCATCACAGTTGAATATTATAAATATATATACATCAATCACCATACACCTGTGTGACCATAAACAGTCATTTTTGGTGAAGAATCTGTTTACAGCGGTTCTTCCCAAATGTGGTATTACAAGGTTCATGCCACCTTAAAGAACTGGAGAACTTATTACTCTTTCTGTTAGCATAACAACCACTTTAATTTAGAGTAGGTGTTTTATAAGTGACTGATTTGTAGGTGATTTGAGACAGAGTGTGCACGCTTGTGCATGTGTGTGTGTGTTTATGTTGTGTGTTTAACAAAAACAGTTATCAGGAACTCTGGTATATAGATATATTTTACCAAGCATAATTCAGAGCTGAGAAGGCATTCATATTAAATGAATATTGCATTAGGATATCTGATGTCTGACGTACATTTAATTGAAAGGTACTTTACAGCTTAAATTCAACGCATTTAAAATTTCCATTGAACTAGAAGACAGTGAATGATTGTCTCTTTCCCCAGGTAGGAAATTTCTTTGGTAGCTTTGGCTGCTTCAGGAAGATGGAGTGTATATCTGTAGTAGTTTTGCATCCCCTCCTTTGAAAAACATGGTTAAAATCTGCTTACGGTGTTTCCCACAAGAAAAACGAAAATAAAATCAGATGTTTAGACTAACTCATGCATCTGTAAAATAATTATATTACTTTGAGTTTTAGCGCATAATTCATTTTTGATGTGATCAATATCGTGTTTAAATCCTATACTACCGTGTACTTTACAGCTGAGTTAAATGGTGCTTCGCTCAACTTTTAGAGAAGCTAATTTACAAGAGTTTAAGCTATGATATTGAATCTGTACTGATAGTTGTTAATTTAACAAATGTCAGTGCGTTGCTGGTCTGTTTACTTATGTATAGTACTTATTGACACCTGTTAAGCCCTCAGTGACATGTTAATGAGCTTCTGAATGGGGGAATAGAGGCACCAGGAGGGTTGGTTGTAAGCAGCGGGAAGGCTTTGCGTTTGAGCTGGATCATTGATGATGATTATCCCAAGTCAGTGCTTCAATGTATGTGTCATGCCCTCCTAAGCATAATCATTTCTTGTGTATGCATGCTAGGTTTTAACTTGATATTATTTTTGTATGGTAAAATTCTTGGATCATATAGTTCTGTTTCAGTTGAAGTAGAAGAAATACTTCTAGGACTTCTAAGAATATAGCTTCTAATACTTTGTTATAATCTTTTTAAACAGATAACATTACTGCAGATGGAGCATAATTTTGATATTGTAAGTATGTACTATGTTTTAAAAAACCACCCCAAATTTAAATTTTGAGTTTTTATTGAGTAAAAATGACTTCTTTTCTAGATGAACCATGCTTGTCGAGCCTTAACATACATGATGGAAGCACTTCCTCGATCATCCGCTGTTGTAGTAGATGCAATTCCTGTCTTTTTAGAAAAGGTAATCCTACTTTTGCCCAATTTGTTCGAAAGCAGGCATAGGGGAATCAAGTTGAGAACTCTTGACTGTTGAATTCTAAAGTAGTATATCAAATTGTGAGGCCACATTAAAAGACATTTTTTAGCATCCATTATCTAACTAAAGTATATTTTTTAGGCAAGGTTCCAGAAAAATGTTTTATGTCTAGCAGAGTGGCAGTTTAAAGTTGATGCTAATAAAGCATTTGTAAAATCAACCTGGTATTATAATTTTTTAATAATAGCAGTTACTGCCTTAGTATAAAATCTTGCAGAGAACTTAAAGCACTTGATTAAAAATAATCTCATTATTTCTAGAAAACATCCCAGTGAGGTTGATAGCTATTTATACCCTCATTTTACAGCTGAGAAGGCTTAGACAGACAAAGTGCCTTGCTCAAGGTCATAGCACAGTAAAATTTGCATTATCTGATAACTTTGGAATGTGGTATAAAGTTTAAAACGTGATTTTTAAAATTTGTTGTATAAACCAACCCGTTTATTTTAAATATGAAGATTTAAAGTTATATAATTGAATTTAGTTCATTCTCTATGTAAAACATATTTTTCAATATCTTTAAAGTAGTTGGAAGGAAAAGAAAAGTATTGCCAGTGTGTTTGGCTTAAGCGCATAAATCGCTGGTTTCCTATGGTAGGTTTCAGGTTAGAGGCAGTATAGATTGATGGAAATTAGAGAAAGTGTTGTTTATTCATGCAAAGATGAGCAATGAGTAAAAAACTTGAATGATAACCTTAAGTTTCCTATTTATATGTTCCCAGCTGCAAGTTATTCAGTGTATTGATGTGGCAGAGCAGGCCTTGACGGCCTTGGAGATGTTATCACGTAGACACAGTAAAGCCATTCTACAGGCGGTAAGTGTTGTTACCGAAGGACTATATTTCATTTAATGTTGGATTTTAGATCCACATTTGTATTAGTTCCTAGATTGCAGTCTCTGTAAGGTACGCATGCTGTTTCCAAGTGATGTGCTAGACTTTTAGTAGGCTTTTTTTTTAAATTGCTGATAAAAGGGTATTTCTTGGCTTTAACAGTTTCCTATATTTTAGGGTGGTTTGGCAGACTGCTTGCTGTATCTAGAGTTCTTCAGCATAAATGCCCAACGGAATGCACTAGCAATTGCAGCCAATTGCTGCCAGAGTATCACACCAGATGAATTTCATTTTGTGGCAGATTCCCTCCCATTGCTAACCCAAAGGCTAACCCACCAGGTAAAACATAAACCTATTTTATGTATCATAAAACATTTTTGTTACATTTTTTTAAATGCTAATTTCAACTAGGGCCTTAAATCTTCCAGCTGGATGTGTAACTTGGAAATGTTCTGGTCTGTGTTTTTTCCTGTTACCTAGTCATGTACTCTGTATTAGGTTATTTTATGAAATTTCAGTGGGTTTTTACCCAAATGAACAGTACTTCTTCGTTTATGATACCTTCAACTGTTGTGACTTTAGGGGTAAATTTATTATTTCAGCAAACACTGAGTGTTTCCTATGTAATATGATCAGAATTTCCCTTTAGAAAGATCACCATTTCCCGAAAAGTATTGGGTTAGGCAGGCAAGACTAGGAGGGTATGGGTTAAGATCAGAAGAGAGATGAGACTATGTATGTGCCAGATAGAAATGAAATAAGAAATGCAGACTGCAGCTGTCTGGGGTTGGAGAAGAACAGGAGCAATTAGTAGATGGAATCAGTGGGCCTGGTGTTGCAGTATGAGAAGCAGAGCTTATAGAGCCCTCAGTTCATGAGTTAAGCTTCGAGATTTTAGAGAAATTGAATTTTCTTGTAATGTTTCAAAGTGTTGTTATTGCTAAAGAGCTTTTTAGAGATCTGACTTCTAAGTCACCTTCACAAAGTGTGCTTAAAATCTTCTTGGGGAAAATTAGGTACATAAAATATACAGGCATACCTCGGAGATACTGTGGGTTCAGTTCCGACCGCTGCAGTAAAGCGAAATATCACAATAAAGCGAGTCACAAGAATTTTTTGGTTTCCCAGTGCGTATGAAAGTTCTTTTTACACTATAATGTAGTCGCCCCAACCCCCAGGCAACAGACCGGGTAGCATGGCCTGTGGCCTGTTAGGAACTGGGCTGCACAGCAGGAGGTGAGCAGCGGGGCGAGCGCGTGAGCGAAGCGTGTCATCTGTATTTACAGCCGCTCCCCATCGCTCGCAGTACCACCTGAGCTCCACCTCCTGTCAGATCAGTGGTGGCATTAGATTCTCATAGGATCATGAACTGTACTGTGAACTGTGCATGCGAGGGATCTAGATCATGCATTCCTTATGAGAATTCAATGCCTGTTGACTTGAGGTGGAGCTGAGTCGGTCCCATCACCCCCAGATGGAACCATGTAGTTGCAGGAAAACAAGCTCAGGGCTCCCACTGTTTCTGCGTTATGGTGAGTTGTTATAATGATTTCATTATATATTACAGTGTAATAATAATAGAAAGAAACGAAGTGCACAGTAAGTGTAATGAGCTTGAATCATCCCAAAACACCGCCCCCCCCCGCCCAAATCTGTGGAAAAATTGTCTTCCATGAAACTGGTCCCTGGTGCCATAAAGGTTGGGGACCGCTAATGTAGTCTATTAAAGTGCGCAATAGCATTGTGTCTAAAAAAAAAAAACAATGTACATACCTTAATTAAGAAATTCTTCATTGTTAAAAAATGCTAACCATCATTTGATCCTTCAGGGACTCATAATCTTTTTGCTGGTGGAGGGGGGGAGGGTTTAAAATGTTGGGAGAATTACCACAATGTAATACAGAGACAGGAAGTGAGGGAGTGCTGTTGGACAAATAGTGCCAACAGACTTGCTGGGTGCAGGGCTTCCACAAACCTTCAATTTGTCAAAAATGCAGTATCTGCGAAGTGCACTAAAGTGAAGCAGAATAAAATGAGGTATACCTATATTAAATAAGGTGTTTACATAAGATAGGTAAAATAATATTGATTATTGAATCACTGGAGGATTTTGCTTCTAAGATGTTCAAGACACAAGTAGTGCCATTCATTTTTTATTTATTTTAAAAAACTTAGCAGGCTGAGATAACCTTTACTTTATGGGGGGCTAGAAACGTTCTCTAGTTAGGTGTGAGTTCACCTTATTTTGGAAGTATGGCCCAAGAATCAGAGAAGTTAAATAGTGGGTCCTGTTATTGTAGCATTCTTTCTAGACTTAAATCATGACAGCGAAGGTGTAGGACTTCTATAATACCAGAATTACTTTCATTTTTACACAGCTAAGCCTAGTTTTTACATCTGAAGCCCATTTATCAATTAGAAAAAACCGAAGTCTATCAAACTATGCCATTAAATTGTTCTTTCTGTTCTTATGTGAGTTATTCCAAATGTTTTCTCATTAAGATCAGTCTAATAGTATTTAGATTGTTTTCATAATGATAGAGCAAATCTATATCAAATTTTTCTTCTTATCAGTAAACCTCTGGCTCACACACATACTTAACTACTTACAACTTTTTAGTGAATGCATGTTTTAAGCATTTCTACTTGTAGGGCTTTTTAGAATGGTAGGATGTTTATTTTTTCTTTATTATAGTTTTTGTTTAGATATTGAAATTATAGAAGTACAAAAGTTGTTCCCTTTCTTTGTATTTGCTTTTTGTATGTTGGGTTCTTAATGGAGGAGAGAGGTTCTATCAGTATGATTCCCTTTGCTTTGAAATCATGACATTATTGATTGTTTGCTTATTAGGGTCACAGCATTTTCAAAGCTCATATCTAATTAAGCAAGTCTTGAAGAATTTGGGGTTAGGAAGAAGATAAAGGGAGTGACGTACGACAGTGAAAATGTTTTATATTAACAAACTTTATTTTCCTTTATTAAAAAGGACAAAAAGTCAGTAGAAAGCACTTGCCTTTGTTTTGCACGTCTAGTGGACAACTTTCAACATGAGGAGGTAAGCGTTTAGTCTTTGTTGGTATTTTCATGAAGTTGTTAAATTGCTGTCCCACGAAGTAACAGTTTTTTCTTTCTTGTGTTTGTGAAGAATTTACTCCAGCAGGTTGCCTCCAAAGATCTGCTAACAAATGTTCAACAGCTATTGGTAGTAACTCCACCAATTCTAAGTTCTGGGATGTTTATAATGGTGGTTCGTATGTTTTCTTTGATGTGTTCCAACTGTCCAACTTTAGCTGTTCAACTTATGAAGCAAAGTAAGTGCTATTTTATTATTCTATTTTATACGGGAAAGACAGCTTGTGTGTGTGTGTGTGTGTGTGTGTGTGTGTGTGTGTGAGTTTAATCTCTGTTAATAAGTAAAGTCAACATAAGCAAGTAGAAATGGCTAATATCACAGGCACTGGATAGTAAAGGAAGAAAAATGTTAATATGTAATAAATTTGTGTTGTGACAATATAGTAATGCTGCCTACATACAATTTTTAAAGTATATAATATATTAAAATTTTACCCTTGGTGTAGGGCTAAAGACCCAAAGTCATTGCTTTCTGTATAATATCAATTAAGTAATGATGCTTCATTAGGAGAATTCTGAGTTTTATGTTACCAGTAACTGCTTCTCTTTTGCTTATAGGTAGTCCTTTTTTCCCACATTAGATTTTCCAGCAGTTTATGATCCCAGAATGCTTTCTTCCCTCAAAGTGTTGGAACTTATTTACACAGATGAATGTCTCTGATCTTTGCTACTTTAATATTTCTAAGCCTTTCCCAAACTTACATGTGCAGGGTATCAAGTTTTATCGCACTGCTATTGCCATTGCCCATTACTCTCTTAAACCTTAGATTTCACAAGTTAATGTCAGAAGACATCCGTATGTTGTGATTATTGCTGGTAGAGCGTTGATCACTTTGTTATGAAGCACCTGTCATTGTGGTTAATTTCATGTCCATAATTCTAATCTCTGAGGACGTTACCTTGGGAGTCAGTGATGACACTCACTGACAAAACAGTCTTTGTCCCACCACTTCAAACAGAATATTAAGTGGTATAAGAGGACTTTTTTGGGGGCGGATGCGGGGGGACTCAGTTTTATATTTCGCATTACTTGTGAATTTTAGCACATGGCACAGAATTTTGTAGAAAAATAGTGTTGCTGAGGTGCTTTATTGAAGAAATTCCTCTTACAGCATTGAGTCTTTCCTGAACTTAGTATCCCAGAGAACACTGTTTTGCTTATGCCATGAACAAAGTCCTCTCTGCCTAGATAAGCTTGGGAAAGGTTGAACTCTTTTTTTGCGTAGTCATAATGTACTTTGCTTATTAAAATCCCTAGGGCCCCCTTGAATTTTTCCCATTTCTTGAAGTTTGCCTACAGGATTATCTCTTGTTACCATGTGGTGTGGCACAGCATTTTCCTATATCCTGGTTTGGGAAATTCCTGTCTGACTTCTGTTTGTTTTAACGTTTTGGAATTTTGTCTTTAGCGTGATGAATGTTTTCACCTCTTCCGCATACTTTAGGAAGTTTGCCACATAATCATTCTACTTCAGTAACGCGAACCTCTCTGGTTCTTTCCATCTTGTTGTCATCCTCTGATCTCTTTAAAAAAGAAGACGTTAATAATGTACCATTGCCATCTATTCATATTTCTTAAGAAAGTTGGCAAAATGACTTTTTCAAGAACTTTTTTAAAATTTTAATCAGTTTGTGAAATTTCAGTGAGTCAGAGATTTATCCACACCCCTCTGCCCAAATTAATGGTGAATACTTTCCTTGACAGCAGAACTTACTGATTACTGGCAGAACATTTCAATGAAATGTTTATGTATATTTTGCATATGTGTAGTATTTTATAGATACCAACAGAGACACAGCCCTGTCTTTAGGTCGTAGCTGTTAGAATGACCAAAACCTTTGGAGCCTGGGGGCTTCCTCCACTCACTGTCAGTGTCAGTACACTAAACTAGTTTTCATGCAAATTCTTCCATAAACTGGTATCTTCCGGGGATGGAAGCTTGTGGTAGAGGATATTTTAATGATCTTTAAATTTAGGTGACATGCTTACTGTCATTTAAGGTAAAGGTTTTCCTGATCACAATATGGTAATTTCAGATGCTTTTAACTGCTGTGTTTTATTCTGTTGGTCACATGTTTTCAGTACATTTGAATTGAAGACAAATACACAAATATACTTGAGTCGAGGATAAAATATGTTTAGTACACTTTTTTGCAAAGCTCCTCAGGGAAAGTAATACAAGATCCCTGAAGTCTCTGCAGTGGATTTGTGATTAGGTGTCTTGCTGGAAGGTTAGGACTCAAACTTAAGTCCTCAGAAAGAAATTGTTTAAATCTTCATAATTTTTTAAAGGTTTTAATGACAACTCATTTGGATTTTTCACTTTAATTTCTGTGGCGTATAGCTGTACAAGAAAATATTTCTAATTGTTTCCCCCCTAGGCAATGAATGCCTTTTAAATATGGCAATATAAGTAGTTTCATAGGGTTTTGCTTTTTGTTGTTGGTTTTACAGACATTGCAGAAACTCTTCACTTTCTCCTGTGTGGTGCCTCCAATGGAAGTTGTCAGGAACAGATTGATCTTGTTCCACGAAGTCCTCAAGAACTGTATGAACTGACATCTCTGATCTGGTAAAGATTGGGCCAGTAATGACTGTGGTTTATATGAGGGTATTTTACTTTAGAAACCTGGTGTTTACTGACAGCTCAGGAAGCTACTTACTAAAATAATTGCACCTTTCGTTTTCAGTGAACTTATGCCATGTTTACCAAAAGAAGGCATTTTTGCAGTTGATACCATGCTGAAGAAGGGAAATGCACAGAACACAGATGGTGCGATATGGCAGTGGCGTGATGACCGGGGCCTTTGGCATCCCTATAACAGGATTGACAGCCGGATCATTGAGGTAGTAGTTTCATCGTACCGTTTAAATATGTCTTATTTTGGTGGAGAGTGGGTGTAGGGCTGGAGTGGGGAGGTGGACTTGTGTACTTAATGTGCTCAATGTTGAATTAACTCAAGATTTTCTCATTTTGTCTCCTGAGAACAAGGTCCTCATTTCTGTTCAGGTCAGAAAACATGGTGTTCTAGTCCTGCTTCTGCTGCTCACTACCTGATTGACTTGGAGCAAGTAATTTAAGATCTTTGTTCCATAGTTTCCTCATTTCTGAAAGGAAACATGAGAGGGAGTTAGGCTACATGTTTCTAAAAGTCCCTTCTATCTCCTATCCAGAAGAAATCTCTCAAAAGCAAAGATTACATACAAGTAGCTGCTTCCCAGTATTTTTAAAGAGCAAAAATATGGAAACAATCTAAATATATAGCTTTAGATGAATGACTAAGTAAATTGTGAAATATACATAGGTTTGTATATAATCCAGACCATAATGGGATAGATTTTAATGACTTAAAATATGATATGCTATAAATGAAAACAAAATGTTCAAAAAAATTATGTGACTGACTCTTGGGAACTCTGCAGAAGAAAAGAAGAATAATGGCAAAGGAAAGCACACTAAAATCTTTCGTGATTTTTCTGTGAAAGTTTTTATGTGATTTTATTCTTGTTTCCATACTTCTTCATATTAAGTTTGCACAGAAATATTTCAAACATTTCTCAGGTTAGGAAAATATTTGCCCCAGTTTAGGAAGTGTTGGGTCACTGCATTATCTGAGATGTCAAGCATCATTTACTAATGTTTTCATGTATAAGTTACTTTAAGTATTAATATAATTTCTAATTTCAACCTGCGTTATTAGAATTTTTTAGGACATGACACTTAAATAGACTTTTTTTTCTTTAAGGTCCTTTCCCCTAGTTAATTTCTAAAAATGAGTTTGTGAAAAACATGTTACAAGATTGGAAGATCTTATGAAAATATCTAAATTCAGAGCTAGCTGTTATGCTATGAGGAAGTTAAAGGTGACTGGTCTTTGTGCATTGTTAGCCTTAGTTTATAAGTAGGTCGTGGTCTCTAACGCTAAGCATTCTTCTTTTTAGCATTTTCCCGATAATTGTATTTTCACTGTCTAAATCTGTCTAAAGTTAACTGTCTTATATTTCCTAAGAGTCCTGTCTTCCATTCAACCAAGGAATTCCATAAGAATGAATATTTTATCACTTCTTCAGGCTGTCTAAAATCAAGCAAACAGTGTTAATCATATTATCTCATTTGAGATACATACTTTGTAATACTTGCCACCCCCGGGGATTACTTTCTTTAGTTCCAATTGTGTCCCTTTCAATCTTAGGGCATCATTTAAATGTAAAGTCTTTTTTGTTTCCTAAGGATAATTTTATAGGATCATTTTGTTTAAAGGAGGATTTTGGTGGGCTGCTAGGAATCCATGCTGTAAATAACATTTTAACCTAAGAATTAGATACGAAGATTTATGGATAACAATTTTTTTTCTGCCAGCAATGTCTTAAAGGCCTTTTTAACACAAATAGTGTCGTCTTCATGTCAGTGATTCTACATGACTGGATCCTTCATCAGGATTTTACCTGTATTTGTCTCAGGGGACCTGATAGGTCCTGTAATATATATTTGTGTTTAATTAAAAACGGTTTGTTGAGTGAATGAGTTTTGTCACATCCACACTATTAAAACTTGTATATTCAGTTACTTCACCATCTAAAACCTGATGAAACAAATATGTAAGTTAGCATTTATTGAGGGTTCCCACTGTGTCTTAAGTTGATAAATTTCTCCATGTTTATATTCAAGGTTTCTCTCTCTTTGCTCTCAGGCAGCCCATCAGGTCGGTGAGGATGAGATAAGCTTGTCCACTCTGGGACGAGTTTATACTATTGATTTTAATTCTATGCAGCAAATCAATGAGGACACGGGAACAGCACGTGCCATTCAGAGAAAACCTAACCCCTTAGCCAATACTAACAGTAGTAAGTATCTTTTGAGTTAAAAGTAGTACTGTATTGTCTGTGAGTAGTATTTGCAATAACAAATAATTGTTTTATGGAGTGTTATTATTAAACTTAAGACAGTTGCATAGTAGTAATTAATTTTTTGTTGTTGCTTTAATCGGCAAATGAGCCAATATTAACTGGCATCTTCCCCAAGATTTTCCTACTTCTGTGATTTGCAGTGTCCTGGACTCTAGTCAGAATTGTCCTGTGCATCCCTTTCCCCACCACCGCCTTCCAGTGTTATTGAGATATAATTGACACACAGCACTGTGTAAGTTTAAGGTGTACAACGTAATGGCTTGACTTAACGTCATGAAATGATTATCACATAAGTTGAGTGAACATCCAGCTTCTCATAGATAGAAATTAAAGCAATAGAAAAAAAAAATTTGTGTGTGGTAAGAAACTCTTAACGTTCATATATAACATCAGCAGTGTTAACTATATTTGTCATGTACGTTACATCCCTAGTACTAATTTACCTTATAACTGGAAAAGCTTATACCTTTTGACTGCATTCATCCAGTCCACCCCCCGTCGCCCCCCGCCCCAGTAACCACAAATCGGATCTCTTTGAGTTTGGTTTTGAAGTATAATGAACTTACAACACTATGTTAGCTCCTGTCACACAACATAGTGATTTAGTACTTCTGTACATTTCAAATGATCGCCATGATAAGTCTACCTACTATCTGTCACCAAAGGTGTTATATACAACAGTAAGTGACTGTATTCCCCATGCTGTACATTTCTTGCTCGTGCCTCATTTATTCTGCAACTGGAAGTCTCTTCCCCTTAATCTCCCTCACTTACTTCTTTTCTCCCCTCACCCCCTCCCCTTTGGCAACCGCCAGTTTGTTCTCTGCAGCCCATGCAGTTTTTTAAATCCGATCCTTTTATCCCTGTTTTACCTTTGCATCTGCTCACATCCCATCATATTAGTTCTTTCCAACCTTTTATTTTATACTTCCCCCACCAAAATTCTCTTAATTAATGAAGAATAGGTGATCGTGATTTTTTTTTTCTTTTCAGGTTTCTGTCATTTGTTCCTTTCCTGAGGGATTTAGTTCATTGCTTTTGCAGGTCTAGGCTAGAGTGCAAGGGTCAGCAAACTGTTTCTGAAAAGGACCAGGTAGTAAATATTTTAACCTTTGCAGGCCATGCAGTCTCTGTATTCAGCACTGCTCTTGTAGCTCCCAAACAGCCATATACAATATGTAAACAAATATATGTGGTTGTGTTCCGATAAAATTTATTTACAAAAATAGGTGGTGGGTGGATTGGGCCTTTGGACCATACTTTGCCAACCCCTGTTCTAGCGCTTTTCGTCCGTTACCTTTCCCCTGCACCTTATTCCCTCTAATCAAAGTGACAGGTCATCTTGTTTTTCCAGTTTCTTGCTACATACTCACTGTCCGGTTTTTCAGCTCTGTTTATTTCTTACTAGTGGTTTAGCTGGCTAATACTGAAACATCTCCAATATTTTGTGGAACATATATTAGTAAAAATAAGAGATACAGTGTAGTGGTGCCTTGTGCTTTTCAGCTGGCCAGAATGGTCGGTGGTTTTTTAGCTGGCTAAAATTTGTCTTAATGCCATTTATAGACCCCAGTTGATTGCATAAGTTAATTTGCTTTATAACCAAAAAGTTTTTGTAGCATTTCAGATAATTACATCAGCTTGAATGCTTTATGTTATTTACTTTATTGTGTTTCTGAAGTCTGTAGCTTTAGGATTATACATTTTTTTTTATTACAGGTGGATATTCAGAGTTAAAGAAGGATGATGCTCGAGCACAGCTTATGAAAGAGGATCCGGAACTGGCTAAGTCTTTTATTAAGACATTATTTGGTGTTCTTTATGAAGTGTATAGTTCCTCAGCAGGACCTGCGGTCAGACATAAGTGCCTTAGAGCAATTCTTAGGATAATTTATTTCGCGGATGCCGAACTTCTAAAGGATGTCCTGAAAAATCATGCTGTTTCAAGGTGTGTTCATGAAAGTGGTGAAAACGCTTTAGAAATCCAAGTCTCTGCAAGTAACTTCAGAAATCTTTAAAGAAATAGTACAGAAAAAATATGCACAAAACTGTTTATTTGGAATATTTTGAGCCCTTCGTTGTCTTTCTATATTCACAAACACCTTTGATAAAGAATAAATTAAATGCAGAAGTTGAGCATTTAAGAAAAATTCTTGTTCTGGTGGATTGGTTTGACACTTAAAATATTTTGCTCTCAAATTTAAAGTAGGATGGCCAGCAGTAATTATTAAATTCAGACAAATGTTTTATATACAAATGCTTTCTTTTTTTAGTCATATTGCTTCCATGCTATCAAGCCAAGACCTGAAGATAGTAGTTGGAGCACTTCAGATGGCAGAGATCTTAATGCAGAAGTTACCTGATATTTTTAGTGTTTATTTCAGAAGAGAAGGTAATGCCGTTCATGATAGTTAATCCATGGTTAATCTTTTAGTCTAAACATTATTTCAGTAGAAGTATAGTTATACTCTATAGAAAAAAAATTAAACTGTTATTTTTATGTAAGATATTTGCATGCTTACAGCTTTAATACATATAGAGCATCTTTTATAAATCTTTTGTTATAGATTGTGTGAGATTCACTGTCTGTTGATGAACACTTAGTAAGTTTCAATGATTTGAGTGTTTATGGCCCAGAAGCAATCATTGACTTTTCTTTTTATGCTGATAACATACAGTTGCCCATAAAGATTTTTTGAAAAAGTCAGAGGTCACTTTCCCAAGGAATCCTGTTAGTAGATCAGAACAGCTGTAAAAGGGATTATTTTTTTACTTCACTGTGTAGATAATGGAATGTTTCAAGGCTTGGAATAATCTTCAGAATGCAATTGGTGTAGTCCTCTAATTTGAGGAATTTCAGTGTCGAAATCAGCCTAGGGGACATGATACTTTTCCATTCTTTTCTTGAAGACCTCAAAGATGACACTGTCTCACTCACTTGGGTGTTTTATTCTTTTTAAACCTGCCAAGATATCAAAAGTTCCTTCTCATCAACAGAAATCTCTTTATGGGTCTTTTTGGTCTATTAGGTTACTTTGATCTTGTGAGGATGCAGAAAATGATGGTGTTTTCCCCTCACGTAATACTTTATCTTCAGTCTTAGAAACAATCCTGGTTCTTTATGCATATGATCTGTTTTCCATTCTTTTGATCACCTTTTCTTATGCTGGATTCATCTCTCTTTACATCTTGAGAATGTAACAGACATGCTAGTGTAATAGTATTGAATCAAATGGGAAGAAGTTTTCACTGTTTCTTATTAGCTCTGTTCAAATAGCAGTGAGTTTTCAAAAAAAATCCAGCACTACACATTTATGTGAAATAGAAGGCAAACTCTCTCCATTTCCCAGAGATAATAACTATGGTTAACAAATCAGGTTTTCTATGCTCACATAAATGCCTGGTATGTATTCTTATTTTTAGCCTTAGATTATCTTGTATTTTGCATTCTGTATTTTGTTTTTGATTTTCTGTTTTTGTTGTTGTTTGCTTTTAGTTGCTTTCTGATTTGGAAGCATATCAGAATCGGTCTTTTTTCTTAATGATTTTTTTAAAAACTTTGGTAGAATCAACTATGCCATCAGGTTGAATTTCCCGCCCCCAAATATTTATATGGCATATACATTATGAAGTTTATGGAGGAATGTAGATTGGTTCTACCCCTTTGCATCTGGCTTGTCTCACTGTTCTTTCAGGTTCCACTTAAATGTCACTTACTCCTAAAGATCTAGCCTGCCTTCTAGATTGTTACATCTCCCGATTGTATGCTCCAACAGCACTGTATTTTCTTTTTCATAAGCAGTTCACTCTTTATTTGTAGTTTCTTGTTAAATGTATCTTTCTCATTAGTTAATAAGTGCCCTGAATCCATTTTTCTTAGCCATGGCCATATCCTTAGTCCCTAGCACACAGTCTGGCATATGATTGCTGCAAATAATACTTGTGGAACGAATGCCTGAAGTTTGAATTCATTCAGACTTTTTTTTTTTTTTAATAAAAAGAATCTGATGGAAAGCTCTGAACTCTTCCCCAGAAAAATGTGATTGTGTGAACATGCACGCACATACATTCAGACACACAGATTTGCATATAGTTTACATACCGATATTCAGACACACACCTTTATATTCCCCCTCCTCTCATGTACATCTTCCCACAGTCCAACCCCAAATATAAACCCTGCCTTATAAGTTACTGTTCATTTCTCCTCATACACATCCAAGGATGTGAAAATCACCATCCTTCAATAGCTGGTGTTCTCTTTTTTTGGCAGTAGTGTTACTGTGATCTTATCTCATTGTAGTATTTGAAGTTAATGACTGTAGGTCTTTTTCTTCCTTCTGGCTGTCAAGCCACAGGTGCACTGCATTTCTGTAATTGCTTGTTGTTTTTATAAAGGGTATTTTATTTCCAGTAGGAATTTACATGTGACCCCATTACGTATCCTACATTCGGGTTTTGAGTATTGGCAGACAGTCAGTATAAATATCTTTTCTTTAATTTTCAGTTTGCCTACTACTTTTCTTTGGAGTCAAGTTGAAGACTCTGGCACCTAAAGTTATTTTCCTATTTGCCGGGTACTTTTTATTCATTCCTTGTGAATCCATGTTAACATTTAGGGATCTTATAATGGTGGGGAGGTGGTCCTGATTAACACATATTCTCTTTAATCTCTGCTCTGTAAAGGTGTAATGCATCAAGTAAAACACTTAGCAGAATCGGAATCATTGTTGACAAGTCCACCAAAGGCATGTACGAATGGGTCAGGATCCTTGGGGTCCACGACGTCTGTCAGCAGTGGAACAGCCACGGCTGCCACTAACGCCTCAGCTGACTTGGGATCCCCCAGCTTGCAGCACAGCAGAGATGATTCTTTAGATCTCAGCCCTCAAGGGTAAGTCAGAGTTTTGCAGTGATTTTTGTGCTCTTTGCCTTTAACTCTGCCCTGGTACCTGAGACTCACACAGGGAAGTAAATGGTAAAATATTACAGAGAGTGTACGTTTTCTATTTTTCCATGTATATTGTGTTAGATATTTAATGGGAATGGGAAGAAACCTGTTGTATTGAGCCATGTTTAGGAACCACAAGAGATACATGGTGTTTCCATACAAGGGAACTAAGGCTCAGAGAAGCTAAGTGACTGGTATAGTGTCATGTACTTATTTTACAGATGCGGGATTTGAGCCCTCATTTCTGATTCCATAATCTTGCGATTATTTACTATATTGCAGCATACATACCAGCTTTAAGAAACCCAGATATTTAACATAGTGAAAAATATTAAAAATCGGAATTTTTAGACTGTAAAGGAAAAAAGATCCCGATTTCCCATTTATCTTTAATTGGCATATGGGAACTTTTGCTGTTAATAAAGGCAAATGAGAGTTCTAAGTTCTCTGCTTCCACCTCTTTTTTAATTCCTTTGTTGTACTGTGCTGCTGAGAACATTACCAAACCCTCATGTTGGTTTTCATTTTGTTGTGTTGAAACAAGTCACACTCTTAAGTGTTTTTGTTTCTTTGATGTAAGCTGAAAAGTAGATCTTGGTAAAACATTATACTTAATAAGTGGGGTCCAAAGATTTAATCTTATAAACTGCAAGGTAGCATTGTCCTGTGAAGCTAGCCCACTCAGAACCCCAGCTGCTTTTGGTGCCCCTTGGCAGCAGTTGTCCACCCTGTGGTTTAAATATGAATTTTGGCAATTCTGTGACTTCTGGCACAGTGACTGTTAATTTTAGGAAGCTGCTGGGTTTAAGTGGCACCATGTAGTGGGCACAGTCCAAGGAGTTTGAGAATAATGCCAGAGACCCTCCACCTTCACTGTTTTCAAGTTGGATTTTCTTGCCATTTTCCCTCCCAGCCTTGCCTGCCTCTCTACTTCCTCCCGAGCCCTACTCCCTCCCCCAGCTGCTGCAGTAACCTTAAGTCATTGCAGATGTTACGGAAAAATCCGATCGAACTTTTTTGGCCAGCCCAATACTATATTATAGCACAGGCACTTGGTAAAATATGATGCAGCTCAGACAAGTGCCGTATTTCTGAGCTACATACATAAAGTATATGAAACAAATATGCAATGCAAAGAACCTATGTGATTATAGGTTCTGACAGTTGATACTCTTAAAGAAAGAGGAAAGGAACTTTTTCTTAAAATACTTTCAGAGTTTTAAGTGATTCCTTTCTCTTCTAATATGGTTTTAAATGAAAAGTTTATATAAATTTGTAAAGGTGGAATTGTTTAATTTTAAGTTTATTCTTTGAAAGTTCACTTGTCCTGATCGTCAGGTATATTGATCACACTATTAAGTGTTTTCAGGAGACATGTCAGATATTGGAAGACTTTAAATATTTTTTTCAAACTTTTTCTTACTTGGGTCATAGACCAACTGAACCAGAACTTTTTTTCATCTTCCCTACTTTAGGTAGCTTTGTTATTTGAAGGATGATATTTTAAACTATTTCTAGTGTTGTTAAAGATAGTGAAAATAGTACACAAAGGCTACATACGTTCTGTTTCATATATTCTAATTCAAAATAGGCTACTCAGATTATCACTTGCCACATTTGTTTACAGATAATTTTGAATTTTTTAAAAAAGTACTTATAAATGCATTCATTTAGGATGTTATTGCCATTACACACCATGAAATTCCTTTGCGTAGTATTGGAAAGTATTTTGATAATATTAACACTCAATGCTATGTATATTTTACTTATTGTCATTTAGGTTAGGGAAGAAATAAGGTACTCAGATTTAACATATTCTTTTTCTAGTTTATGCATTGCATGTTTGTTTCCCATGCTTTATGTATGTACTGCATTTAATAATGGAGTTTAACACAGGATTAATGAGATAGTCTATTTGGTTTTCTTTTTTAAAATTAATTAATTAATTTCTTTATTTATATTTGGCAGCGTTGGGTCTTCGTTGCCGTGTGCCGGCTCTCTCTAGTTGCAGTGAGCGGGGGCTACTCTTCAGTGTGGCACGTGGGCTTCTCGTTGCGTCGGCTTCTCTTGTTGCAGAGCTCGGGCTCTAGGCGCGCGGGCTTCAGTAGTTGTGGCTCACGGGCTTAGTTGCTCCACGGCATGTGGGATCTTCCCGGATTAGGGCTCAAACTCGTGTCCCCTGCATTGGCAGGTGGATTCTTAACCACTGCACCACCAGGGAAGTCCCTGGTTTTCTTTTTAGTAGTTCAGTATAGTCAAATAGCTAGCTATTTTCTGAACTAATCATTTTCTGTGTCTTGTACACTTTTAGAACATTGGTGCAGAGTTGGCATTACATAATCACTAAATGAAAAATACCCTGTTATAACAATATTTTGCCATTTTAGCTTCCTTTTAAATGAGTGATGATACTAAATCATGGTAAGTGCTAAACTTATCCCATGTTTTCCCATGTGACAGTCGATTAAGTGATGTTCTAAAGAGAAAACGACTGCCAAAACGAGGATCAAGAAGGCCAAAGTATTCACCTCCAAGAGATGATGACAAAGTAGACAATCAAGGTAATTTTTGTGATGAAACTATGAGGCAGTAAAGGGAAAGGTGGTAGCAGTTAAGGATACATACTTGATTAAAATTGCTGATAGCTTTGAAGCATGCCTGAGTTTCCTGAATTCCCAGTGTTGTTAGTTCTTTTAGCTGATTTATTAAGAATGGGAATCTTAAATTCAGTTGGTTTTCATCGATTGCACTGAAATGATCTAATCATCATTCTCTTTTCATAGCTAAAAGCCCCACCACTACTCAGTCACCTAAATCTTCTTTCCTGGCAAGCTTGAATCCAAAAACGTGGGGAAGGTTAAGCGCACAGTCTCACAGCAACAACATTGAACCGGCCCGAGCTGCAGGAGTTAGTGGTCTTGCCAGGGCTGCCTCAAAGGACACCATATCCAATAACAGGTAAGGTGGGGGGTTCTGTGTCACCTCTGTTCTCAGGTCAGAAAAACTTCCCATTTTTCGGTCAGCATATTTATTATATGGAGATGAAACATGGACACAGACCTTTAATTTATGCTCAGAGGTGGCATAGCTCAAGGATGGAGCCGATTCTCAATTCTTGAACCCTGTGTCTGGCTTTGTCCTGCGTTGCAGTCTCATATTTTAAAATTCCTTTCAACACGTCTACTTGGGAGTTGTGTATGTTCAGAGCCAAACAAATAGGTTTCCCATTGAACCTGTCCTTTAGTTCTGTTCTAGAAAAGGAAAGCGGGTGTATTTTCTGTACACATACATGCGTGCTCTTTTATGATAACCCTCCTCCACCCTTTACAATGGAAGGTAAGGCTCTTAGAGCAGAGCCATTTTTTAGAAACTTAGAATTCTGTCAGCTAAACTATTTCACACCAGTTTATGGCTTTAAAATATTATTTCTTTACAATCCTATGGATTGTTTTGTCTTTTGGCTCTGGATATAACATACCAGCAAGGAGTACTTCTGCAAATAAGAAATTTAAAAAAATCAAATTCCATTGGGAAAACAAGGAAGTCCTTTTTGTTTGGTTGATTGCTTTGGTTGGTTGGTGGTTCTGAACTTCAGTTAATAAAAATAATTAAGCAAATATATTTCTGAAGCCATCAGAATTTGTAATTTAAACAGCGAGGTCTCAGCTGTCATAGCTAATTGTGCACCTAATAGGTGGATGTTTCTTGTCTGTAGTTCTTTACTTCAGCTCTCCAGGGAACATAAATAAAGGACAGTGCAGATATGTCTGTACCTTAGAGAACAGTCATGTAAAATTGCTTTCAGGTGAACACTCAGGAAACTCTTAGGTTGTAGAGTCCCTAGAAGTTAGAACTGTTTCTTTGGTCTTCATGTAATGACCTGAAATGTATTTTAAGTACCTGTGCATTTCTCTAGGTATATCTTAGCCCACTTTCAAACTGAAACTTAATTGGGTTAATGTGGAATCTGAATTTACTAGTCTATAAGCATAGACCAAAAAGGATTTTAAATGTAGCAGCTATTTGCCTTTGACCAGAAGTTATAATTGAAATCCTTTCTGTGTACACTGAGACTTTAATATCTTTTTCCTTCTGGCAGAGAAAAAATCAAAGGTTGGATTAAAGAGCAGGCACATAAATTTGTAGAGCGTTATTTCAGTTCTGAGAACATGGATGGAAGCAACCCTGCATTGAATGTCCTTCAGAGACTTTGTGCTGCAACCGAACAACTCAACCTCCAGGTACCGTGACTGGTGCATCTGGCTGGTTCACTTCTGTCTCTTCTGGCGTCTCTTCCGTCCTGCTCTTGCTTTCCTTGGTGACTCTCTAGCTTTTTTGCCAGACATGTACCTTTGGTGCTGACATTTCTTTAACTTGTCCCTTGACTTTTCGTGCATCATTTTATCATTAGATGGGCTAGACATCTGGTCTTCGACTTTCTTTCCTTCACCTCCCTTATTTCTTGACAAATGTAGAGACTTTAGAAATGTCCCTCAAGCACATCTCCTCTCTCAGTCCTCTTCAGCTACAGGTGTTAGCATTGAGAAGACCTTCCTTAACCCCTCTTTACCTGTGGCCTGAGAGTACTCAGAGAGGATAGAGATGTAATAACTAAGCCTTTTGCGTTTCATTTGACTCTCTTTGCATTTTTGATATACTTTGAGCAATATGCGTAGTACATGTTTTCCAAGAAATTGTCTGTTTCATTCATACTTTAAATGTACTAATGTAAAGCCATACCTTGAACTCTTGTTATATCTCTTTTCATTTTGGTATTGTAGCTCCATTCCTCCATTCGTATTCTCATCCTTTGTCTTTTTTTAATTTTTTAACACAGTTCCATTGGTTGAATATGAAGGGTTTTGGTGTTTTTTTAACGTTAGTCTGGATACTGGTTTTCTGTCATGAAGTAGTCACGTTTTGTGACTGTGTGTGTAGGTGACAAAGCTCTGCCAAGAACGCACCACCCGCCCCTGCCTTCTTTTTTAAAGGTGTTAAGAAAGTGTCCAGTTGCTTTTGGGGAAATGTGAATTGTGCATTTAGTAAAGGCTGTCGAAATCAGTAAATATTGTTTTCAACTCTTTCAGGTGGATGGTGGAGCTGAGTGCCTTGTAGAAATCCGTAGCATAGTCTCAGAGTCAGATGTTTCATCATTTGAAATCCAACATAGTGGATTTGTGAAGCAGCTGTTGCTTTATTTGACATCTAAAAGCGAAAAGGATGCTGTGAGCAGAGAGATCAGATTAAAGAGATTCCTTCATGTATTTTTTTCTTCTCCAGTAAGTTATCTAATAATAATGCCTGTGTGTCTTACCTTAAGCATCATTGTTCACTAGTGTGTATATTTTCATCCCAGTAGTAATTTCGAGTAGTTTTTGGTCAAGATATTGAGGTAAAGTGTTTAGCTTGCTTATTATACACAGTTGGATTCATTGGTCTTTTATACATCAGGTAAATAATAAAACAACGAAATGGTGACTTGAAGCAAGGGCCTGTTCTGTGGTTGATGAATCTTGAGTCTTTGTTTTTCTGTCAGGCAAGCCATTAATAGTAGTCTCTCACTTGTGAATGTATTTTATTCTCAATATCTGTTTTTAAACATATTGCAGTTTGCAGTATATTTTTTAGAAGGGAAATACAGTAGACATAATGTAGCTGTAGACATAAGATAGAGTAGACACATATACATTTCTATTCTGTATGTAAAACACAGAACTAACAATTTCATTGAAGAGTACTTAATCACCATTTATAATGTGGATTATGAGACCAGAAGCCACAGAGCAGCTTCACTTCCTTCACCCTCAGTGAGTGAGAGCAAGAGAGTAACCTGAACACTGTTGACTCCACATCACTCTGCTTGTTCATAATGGCTTAAGAGAAGGCATCCCTAGGGAAGATTCTCTGGTTCAGCTGTATAATAGGGCTAAGGACAAGTCTCCTGTATGAAACTGTGTCACCATGTCTTTTCAGTGTTTGCAGGCATTGCTTATATTGTCTTAACTGGTGCGGCTACCTAAAGCAGAATTGATGTTTATTTGAGAATCATTAGATGTGTAGCAATATTGGGTATAGTTTTATACCATGCTTAAAATTATGTACAGGTCTGTAATCTCTTATCTGATACTCCTTGGGGCTGGATGGGTTTCACGAGTTCTACCATACAGTATATACAGCATGTATTACCTGATATATCCCCAGTGGATTCTGAACAGTACTTTGCACACATTAAATATTTTTGCAGCAAAACATAGGACTATTCCTACTAAATAAAGGTTGAATAAAGACTACAAATGGCCTTGTGTCTGTCTGAGTCAGGTTTTGCCACTAAATGAGTTGTGTTTTCAAGCCTTTTGGACTTAGGAATTGTGAATATGGGATTGTGGGCCTATACAGAAAGAATGTCTTTATTGAAATAATTTCTTTGGAAACACTGTTCTAACCAAATCCATCAAAAAAGGTACAATAGATTAGATCTCTTGTAAAACTACCTATTAAATTTTCTTGTTGAGCATTCCATTTTCATGAGGCCTTGCTTAACCTATTCGTTTATTTATAACTTTAGCTTCCTGGAGAGGAGCCCATTGGAAGAGTAGAACCAGTGGGTAATGCACCTTTGTTGGCATTAGTTCACAAGATGAACAACTGCCTCAGCCAGATGGAACAGTTTCCAGTCAAAGTGCATGACTTTCCAAGTGGAAATGGCACAGGAGGCAGGTAAGGATCATTGCCTAGGTGTGCCCTTGCCATTGGACTTTATGCTTTATTTTGTTGAGGTAAGGTGGCAAGAGGTCTAGTGACATCTTGGTCTGCTCAAAGAACATTCATGAATAAGGACCGCAGAAATTAAATATTCTAAAGTGTGAATCAGATAATTTTTATCCCTAAAGTCGTACCCCATATCTTAAACATGATGTTTTGAAAATATAAAACCAACTAGTGCTGGAAAGTTGTAGTAGGCTTAGTTTTCCTTAAATTGATGTACTTTAATATATAAAGCTTTTCTCCAAGAAGTTTGTAGATATGGATAATAAAATGTTTACTTTCTGTGCAATAATGTGATTTTATATGTGATCTAAGGGGTTTTGCAAAAACTTTGCATTTTGATGGGCTTTAACAAATAAGTTTATTTTTTTCCATAATATAGTAGTTTTACAGGACTCATGAAGTGCTACAGAAAGAATTCATTAAGTTCATTGTTGTGTTCTTACAGAATGTTACATGCTTCCTGGAATATTATGACTAGCAGCCTAGAAAATTTTAAAAAGTAGCTTGGGTTTAAAATCACAGTCTGCTGTGTTTTAAAGACATTTAAAATTCTGACTGAATTAAAACAGTATGCATTATTGAATAGTGAAGTGATCAGTGTGGACTAGGTTTTTTTCTGCTTTGAAATTTAATGTAGAGAGTGGTATTTAATTTCGATTATTAAACTGTCCTGGAAGATTTTTATGAAATAAAGGGACACTTTCAAATATATTTGAGAAAACCATAGTGTTTTTCATTTTTATCTAAATTTGTGTAAAATATGTATGCTTACATGTGTATATATCAATGTAATGGAATATTCTTTCCCATAGCCCTGTTTGCATGCATTATGGAACCTTGTAGATAACTGCATTTTAAACTCGTCTTACTCTTGCCAGACCTTTTCAGAAATGAGCAGTTGAATATCATTACCAGCTCTAGGCTGGTACAGCTATTAAACTGCTTCACTCAAAAGACTATAGCAAAGTAAAATCTAAAGGTCAGTTTTTAAAGTAGTTTTGTAGCTGAAATCTTCGAAAGCAAAAATGAGAGGGTTTGTTGTTTGTTTTTAAATAAATAGGATTTAGTAGGCAATGGCAAAATATTGCAGAAGTGAGCATGCCCAAATGGTTCAGGAATTTTTATCCTGCGGAAATAATTAAATCTCGATCGTGAGGTATTTCCGCTTACATAGATTCATGGTGGGACAGACATGGAAGGTTGATTTAACGTTTTCATATGCATGCATACACATCCTCTTTTATTTCTTATTTTATCATAAAAAGTTTTTTCCAGTAACTTGGAATTGCTGGCTTTACTATATACATAACTGGTAAGTGCTACTTTGTGTCTCAAGAAAAATGCAGAGTTTGCATTATCCTGCTTTTATTTTAGTTAGTGTATGTTGGTTTTGAAAATAATAGAATAACTTTTTTTTCATAAATTATCTTGAGCTTTTCTCTCAACAGAGGATCACAGGCTTTAAAATTTTTCAACACACATCAGTTAAAATGCCAGTTACAAAGACATCCAGACTGTGCAAATGTGAAGCAGTGGAAGGGTGGACCTGTCAAGATTGACCCTCTGGCTTTGGTGCAAGCTATCGAGAGATACCTTGTAGTTAGAGGTACTTTCTGTACATGTATATTGTGTGTTTATGTGTACATTTGGGATGAAATTAAGATTAAGGGATACATAAATTATTTCCCTATTGCTGCTTCTGTCAAAACCTAGCATCAGGAACTTGTGTACTCATCATTTATTTTATATGTAGTATGTAGAAATGTTAAATTTTGTAGGGATTGACTGCTTACTTGGTTGATTGGGTGATGAGTTACTTGATCCTGGTGGAATGTAATAGGAATCACATTTTGTATCTGACAGTTTTCTTAATCTTTCTGCTTTGTAGATCAAAATGCAATATACATGTTTTTCTAGGAATATGTTAGTTTAACCAGTATATATAGGCTTTTCTTTGCCACATGCAATTGCTAGGAGTTTAACAGACTTCTTGGGTCCTTAGGGTATGGAAGAGTAAGAGAAGATGATGAAGACAGTGACGATGATGGCTCTGATGAGGAAATAGACGAGTCTCTGGTAAGGTGCTGTTCTTACCAAGTTTTAATGTGTAAAGTTCAGGGCCTATAGCTTCAATGGATTTTGTTTTGCTTTATTTAGGCTGCTCAATTCTTAAATTCAGGAAATGTACGACACAGGCTACAGTTTTACATCGGAGAACATCTGCTACCGTATAACATGACTGTGTATCAGGCAGTACGGCAGTTCAGTATACAGGCCGAAGATGAACGGGAATCCACGGATGATGAGAGCAATCCTCTAGGAAGAGCTGGTATTTGGACGAAAACTCATACAATATGGCAAGTCTGAAAATGATTTTGTTTGGTTTTTCATCAACATTGATACTGTTTGTGTGTTTTGGAATTCCTGTTACTGGCTGGCTTGCATAAGGAGAGAGGGGACTCTAAATTCTATGTTTTATTATTAAAAGCCACTTCAAATGTTCCATCTTGTGTGTGTGCATGTGTGTGTATGTGTGTGTATTTAGCTTCCTCATTAAGTCTACTTGAAAATGTGTTTGGGGAATAAATAATCATAATTTGCACCTACTTTTCTAGTAGCTTCATTTCAAGTCTTTAAATAAGGCAAAAATGTCTCTATAAGATGATGTTCCTTTAGGTAGTACGAAGTTTGGCGTCTCTGAGCCCTTAGATGCATTTGGATGCAGCTTCCTGCATTGTTGGTGAATGTCTACTACTTATTTAAACAGGGTGATTTTTCTCAGAGCCCCCCCGCCCCCCTGGAGTTTCTCAGGTGGCCCCTCCTAGGTGATCTTTTCTAGGAAGCAGTCGCATTGGCAGTTCTCCAAATCCACAACTAGGGAGAGAGAGGATAGCCCTCAGAGAGTTGTTCTGGTAACTCTGTGGTGTCTGTGGCTTGCACTTTGGCCTTGCAGAATAATTTGCCATTTTAAAATCTACTTTGAGTTTACATACTCTTATTACTTTAGGTACAAACCCGTGAGAGAGGATGAAGAAAGCAATAAAGATTGTGTTGGTGGTAAAAGAGGAAGAGCCCAAACAGCTCCAACAAAAACTTCCCCTAGAAATGCAAAAAAGCACGATGAGTTGTGGAACGGTAAGTGATGTCTAGAGGGGCAAGGAGATCGCCATGGGGCAGTAGTCTTCCTGTCTTGAAGGTTTTGATGGAGTGATTTATATCTAGTAGTAAAATCTTTTTTTTTTTTTAAATGTCTTATACAACTCCACGCACTTACACACTTACAATCTTTTTATTTATTTATTTATTTTTGCGGTACGCGGGCCTCTCACTGTTGTGGCCTCTCCCGTCGCGGAGCACAGGCTCCGGACGCGCAGGCTCAGTGGCCATGGCTCACGGGCCTAGCCGCTCCACGGCATGTAGGATCTTCCCGGACTGGGACACGAACCTGTGTCCCCTGCATCGGCAGGCGGACTCTCAACCACTGCGCCACAAGGGAAGCCCTAGTAGTAAAATCTTTTAATATAATTTATAAAAATATGAATTACTACAAACGCTTGGCTGCTTTTAATTGAACCCTTGACTTTAATGTCTAGAAAGTGAAAAGTTATCTTGAAAGAATTTTGGGGAAAACTTACCATTCTTTCTATGAAGAATTCATGTTTTTATGAAAGCAAAAACAAATTTCATTAGTAGAACATATGCACTAAAGAAGAGGCTGGACATTGGCCCTTAATTTTTATTGTTATTTATATTTATTTATATATTTATATATATAATAATATATATTTATATTTATTGTTATTCATTATAATAGTGTGATCCACCAATTATAGAAGGAATAAAAAGTTTTGCTAGGTTATAAAATGACTACAGAAAGTAGTAAAACCTCCCAATTGACTTACCTTCCTTTGTAGTATTTCCTTCCAGTCTAACTTTGCTCATTTCCTCCCTTTCTTTTTTTTTTTTTTTTTTTTTTTTTTGATACGCGGGCCTCTCACTGCTGTGGCCTCTCCCGCCGCGGAGCGCAGGCTCCGGACGCGCAGGCTCAGTGGCCGTGGCTTATGGGCCCAGCCGCTCCGCGGCATGTGGGATCCTCCCAGACCGGGGCACGAACCTGTGTCTCCTGCATCGGCAGGCGGACTCTCAACCACTGCGCCACCAGGGAAGCCCCTCTCCGTTTCTTTTTTATAACAGTGCCTTACCAATAGGCTGCATTCCTTGGGGACCAGCCCCTATCAGGGATTTCCAAACACTGGTGGTGTTGATGAAATTTTCCCTGGTCCACAGAAGTAAGGGCATTGTAGCAAGTTTGTTTTTCATAAAACTCAGTTTTTTCTATATAAAAGGGTGTTTGAGATATTTGTTTTCTATGTTTTTGGTATTAAAACAGTTGCCCTTTTATGCAGAGCTAGTGTTGTGATTTTTAATTTCTTTGCTTGGTAGAAGTAAATGGCAACAGTTTCAGTCTCTCTCTTTTCTAATGCTATTACTTTATGAGATCCAAGAACAAAGGAATTGCAGTTCCTACTTGGAAACTATCACAGTCTATCATGTCCTAAGTCTTGGATTAAATAACCAAATCTTATTTTGATCAGATGTATAACTTGGGAGTATTTGTTTATCTTACATGGCCATTTTAAACTGGATATAAAAAATCCAGGAAATTTCTGTAGCAGTGAACTTAATTTAAACACCTTTTCTTTACTCCTCTCTGGCCATTTTATTGTCAGTTATTTTTCTGATACAAAGGAGAAATGCAGGAGCTTCCCTGGTGGCGCAGTGGTTGAGAGTCCGCCTGCTGATGCAGGGGATGTGGGTTCGTGCCGCAGTCCGGGAGGATACCACGTGCCACGGAGCGATTGGGCCCGTGAGCCATGGCCACTGAGCCTGCGCCTCCGGAGCCTGTCCTCTGCAACGGGAGAGGCCCACATACCACAAAAAAAAAAAAAGGAGAAATGCAAAGGAGTCAGTTTTTCTCCTTTACAGTGTATGAGTATGGGAGAGAAAGTGAAATTTTCCTAAGCCTGGATGATTTATCTGTAAGATAAAAAAGGAAAAAAAATGTTCAAGCTGTCAGTACTCTACTAGTAAGATACGGAGCGTTAAATCTTAACCACTCGTGGTTACTGTTTTTAGGCATGTTGAGATGATGCTGGCTTCATTGACTGCCTTTCTAACTTTGATCAACACTTTGATCAAACTTTGATCTTTTGCCCTCTAGATGGAGTGTGCCCGTCAGTATCAAATCCTCTAGAAGTTTACCTCATACCCACACCACCTGAAAATATAACTTTTGAAGACCCTTCATTAGATGTGATTCTTCTTTTAAGAGTTTTACATGCCATCAGTCGATACTGGTATTACTTGTATGATGTGAGTAATATTGCCTACTTTCGAACTTTTCCCTGATGTGTTGTCCATTACATGTTTTTTCTTAGTTTCTGTCTAGTGCTTGATCAGTTTCCTGTTGTACTAGAAATAGAAACAATGATTCAGCTGAACAGCACAGATCCTAGCCCAGCATGTATGAAAGATACTCTTCCAGTATGTTAGTAAAAACAGAGGGTAAAGCAGCCCTGTATACTTCATACAGTAAAGTCACCTATTTTGAGTTTTAAAATATGGTCAAATTATCTTTTGCATTTATATTTCAGTGGTAGTATTTATACAATAACTTGAGCAAGTGGTTTTTACAGGGCAAAATGGATATTAAGTAGTTTCTTAGTCTTTGCAACTGATATTTCCCCAAAATACTATAGAATACTCTGAACAATCATACCACTTTAGAAATATTAACGTTCAACTTGCTGGTTTTAATCTCCAAAAACGTGAATCTATTTTACTGTAAAAGCTGTATCAACAAGAAAAATTCTGCTTTCTCCCAAATGTGTCATCATTAGGTAAAAATTCATCTAGGCAAAATAGTATTTATGCTTTCATTTTATTGTTTTTAAGAATTAAACTGCCACCTCAGTAGTCTTAAGAGCAATATAATGAAATATACATACATTTAATTTAGTTCTCTAGGCAGACCTAGTTCTCTTAGCAGACTTGTAAATATTCTCTAGCTATAATTTATAAAATTAAGCTACCACATAAAAATTTACCATTAATTTATTAGTTAAAAAATCTTTAGGTACCTTTAGCTAAAAGTTCATTTATTTAAGATGTGTATTAAATTCAAGTGAAAGTTGAATGCTTGTCTTTGATACTACGCTAGTGGAGGGAAGAGTGAAGGAGCTGGCCCTGCATGAAGCATTCGCTGCTCTGTCAGTGGCACGTGGGGTTGGGCTGTCTCAGCTGTGCGTTGTGAAAGCTGCCATTCAGGTTGGGACATACCAACGAGAAGCTGTATGTTGGAAACCAGCAGGGGAAGTCTCAGCACTCTGCATACGTATTTGGGAATAAAGGAAACGATGGTGAATATAATCCTAATGTTTTACTACATAATAGACTTTTTTTTTTAACATTTTACAGAATGCAGTGTGCAAGGAGATTATCCCAACTAGTGAATTTATTAACAGTAAGTTGACAGCAAAAGCAAATAGGCAGCTTCAGGATCCTTTAGTAATCATGACGGGAAACATCCCAACATGGCTTACTGAACTAGGAAAAACCTGGTAAGACAATCACTTCTGTAGTGGTGGGCTTGGGAGTGTTATCATTGTGTTGATCTTTATATATCTTGTTACAAAAACATAGTCTTTAGCAAACCTATTTAAATGTGTTTAGTTAATGTGATTTTTGATCATAGCTTGCTTAATAGTGTAGCTTCAGCATCCAAACAGGCTAGATGAGCTGGGGCCGGCACTAGGTCTACTTGATAGTATCTTTATATATGAAATAGGGAAGTACACAAGGATTTTTAGTGAGGAGATTCAGCCCTCTTCCGTCATAAAATGGGACACCAAAGGTGGAGTTTGGTTGATTCTCTCTCTGAGCCTGTTTGGGTCCAGACCTACATTCTTGGAGACTATAGGACTGCACTGATGGATACGGGAGCCACCAGCCTCATGTAGCTGTATTTACATTTAGATGAATTAAAATGAAAAATTTTTAATGGGAGTTTTTTAGTCACACTACCCACATCCTTGCGTGGCTACTCATATTGTACAGAATAGATGCTGAATGCTTAGATAACCATAGGAAATGCTCTGGACAGTTCTGTGTCAAGAACTGCCAAAATCACATGTCAAGAGGCAGCAGGGCCTTGGTACTGCAGAGTTCATTCTTTAAAAATAAGCAGCTGCCTTTTGGCAGTTTTGAGTGACTTAACAAATGCCAAAGCCAAGAGGAAAATCATGAACTTAGTGAAATCATTACTCGTGTGTATGTGGAATGGGATGGGTTGGCAACCTGGTGAGGTGGTGATTATATTTTAAAATTTCACCTTCACTAATCATGTTATGCTTACTGAAGGTCATTGGGAGATTAAAGATGATCTTGGATGGGCTTGATTTTAATGGTTGAATTTCAGATTTCATAGTGAATGGCTACTTAATGCATTATTACTTGATCATTCAGAAATTTCATGCAAGAATTATGAAAATTCTTCAAAATTAGTTGAGTAGACCATTTTTATTGGTTACATTATAATTATTAATCTGTATCATATCAAAAGTTGTTTCTAAGCCAGGGTTTTTTAATGGTTTTTGATTCTAATTCAGTTAATAAATTTATATCGCATCTTTTTACAGCCCGTTTTTCTTCCCTTTTGATACCCGGCAAATGCTTTTTTATGTAACTGCATTTGATCGGGACCGAGCAATGCAAAGATTACTTGATACCAACCCAGAAATCAACCAGTCTGATTCTCAAGATAGCAGAGTTGCACCTAGATTGGATAGAAAAAAAGTAAGTTTCTCCCGAAAATATTTAAAGATAAGTCATACTGATAATGGGAAAACTAGAAATGTGATGCATCTAACTATCCCTATTGGTTTAGAGGCTTATCTTAGTCGCAGTTATCTCTTTGCTTACCTTCTTATCATATGTGTTAGCCATATTTTCCTATCAGTCTCTTGGGATCTCTTGGGATTCTTCTTTATTCTCCAGTAAGAGTCCTTCCCTCCCACCCTGGTTTCTGTAATGATTTCTACAGTTGTTTTTCTCTTTTAGTCTCCATAACTCTTGTGCCAAGGAAGAATCTTCTCTTCTTTCACTGAGACCTCCTTCTTTTCTTTCTAAATTAAGAACTCTAACCATATCTCCCTTTTATAATTGATCCCTTTATGCAGTAGGTAGAATTAATCAAATCCACATCATTCTCTTAGCAAATCACTCCAATTAGAAGAGACAAACAAAATCCTTGATATAGTTCATGTCTCTATACCCGTCAGCCTTGTATTGCTGACTGCATCTTCTTGTGCTTCTAATCCTGGCCCCATGGTGATAACTCTAAACCACACAGCCCCGGGCCATTTACATCTGAGACTAGTCCTGCACTTCTCGCACTGCATTGCCTTTTACTTAGGACTTCTTTGTTCATCTCCCTTTTTCTTGCTGAGGATTCTTATTCAAGTCTGTCTTCCTACAAACTTCTATCTCCAGAAGTCTCACAAAAGCCATTAGTAATGGCTTAAAAAGGGGGAGTGGGAGGAATGAGAAGCAAAACAAAAAAACGTTGTTCTTAAATCCTATCTTTATTTGTATCGTTAGGATTCCATAAACAAGGTGTAGGTAGAATTTGGAAATCTATCAAGACCTTTCTCATCCCCATGCATCTCATTAATAGATATTTGCAGTGGTACTTGTAGGATCTCTGCTGGTCAAGGCCAGTAGGTTTCCAGCTCACCTGTCACCTCCACACCTATTTCTCCATCACCAAACTATAAATGTACACAGTGAGATTTCATGGAGCCACAGCCCTGAATTGCATTGATGTTTGAGAAGGTTACAGAGATCCTTTCTTCAACAACTTGAATTTTCTGAATTTGCCATGGGCTCAAGCTAATAACTACACTTACATCTAGCTTTTCTTCATGTATAGCAGGATGCTGTTGATGTCTACAGCACTGCAGCTATGTCTTAAGACCCCTTCTGAGGTGTGCTTTTTTTTTAAGAAATAATTTTTAACGATTGAATTGATTTTTTTTTTTTTTTTTTTTTTTGCACCACAGAAATCTGCATAACAAACTTTACTAACCAGCTTTTATCTGCCATTAGTTTCCTATATATTTGCCTTCCCATTATTTGCTGTCCCTAGAGACTCAAGACTCAAGGTCCTTTTCCTTTTTTTTTTTTTTTTTTTTTTTTTTTTGCACTGAGAGAAATGCCACCTGTTTATCAAAGTTTCCTCACATTTGTACTTTTCTTTGCAGCGTACTGTGAACAGAGAGGAGCTGCTGAAACAAGCAGAGTCTGTGATGCAGGATCTTGGCAGCTCACGGGCCATGTTAGAAATTCAGTATGAAAATGAGGTGAGTTTATGAGGCTGTGTTGACTTGTGCTGTTGATAAGATGTCACTAGAGTTTCTTGGTCCTGTGAAATTGTAAAAGACAATTGGGAAATTTATCTCAAAACTTGAGATGTACTCTGTTTTCTCTTGAATGATTTGTTCTAAGTTCTCCATTTTTCAAGGTTAAATTGCATAATAAAAGGGTTTTTTTTTTTTCCTGGCAGAAGAGCAAGTGTTTGTGTAATCTTTAGGTTGATAAAGTGACAGGTTTTAAACATAACTTTCAAAATGTTTGAACTGCATTTTTAAAAAAATCAGGTTTACTGAGATACAACTCATATATCATAAATGCACACTTTTACGATACACATTTCTAAGTGTTGACAAATGTATACAGTCTATAACCACAACCACATCAAGATAAAGAACAAATCCCATCACCACAGAAAGTTGTCTTAGACCGTTTTGCAGTCAGTCCCCAGCCTTCATCCCCAATCCCTGGCAACCATTGATCTGTATTCTGTCCCTCCAGTTTTGTCTTTGTACAGTATCATAATAAATGGAGTCATATAGTACGTAGCCATTTGTGTTACTCTGCTTTCACTTAGTGTAATGCTAATTCATGTTGTTGCGTGTATCAGTTTGTTTCCTTTTATTGCTGAATAACAGTAATAGTCCATTACGTGGACATACCATCATATGTTTACCTAACCATCAGTTGATGCACATTTGAGGTATTTCCACTTTCTTAGCTCTTAGGAGTAATGCTGCTGTGAACATTTGTGTACAAGTCTTCGTGTAGACATATGTTTTCATTTCTCTTGGGTAAAATATGAAATACTTCAGGGTTGAATGGCTAAGTCTTTTGGTAAGGTACGTTTTGACTTTATATGAGACACCAAACCGTTTTCCAGAGTAACTGCCCCATTTTTCCTTCCCACCAGTAATGTAGTATGTGAATTTCAGTTGCTTCACATGCTTACCAAAACTTGGTTATTGCCAGTCTTTTTAATTTTAGTTACTCTAGTGGATTTACTGTAGTTTTAATTTGCATTTCACTGATGATTAATGATTACTATCTTTTCATTTCTTATCTTCTTTGGAGGAAGTGTCCAGGAATTCTGCCCACTTTTTCATTGGGTTTTGTTTTATCAGAGCTTTTAGGAGTTCTTTTTACATTCTGCATACAAGTCCTTTATGAGATAAGTGTTTTGCAAATATTTTTTTTCAGCCTGTTGTTTATCTTTTCATTTCCTGATGAAATATCTTTGAAAGAGCAGAAGTTGTTAATGTCGATGAAATCCAGTTTATCAATTTTTTTCCTTTCTGGTTTATGCTTTTTGTATCCCAGGAAAATTTCCGTTAAACCATGGTCTCAAACATTTTTTCTTATGTGTTTTTTTAGGAGTTGTATAGTTTTAGCTCTTATATTTAGGCCTACGATCTGTTTTGGGTTTTTTTTGTTTTTTGTTTTTCTTTAGCTGCATTGGGTCTTTGTTGCAGCGCGCGGGCTCTCTCCAGTTGCGGCAAGCGGGGGCTACTCTTCATTGCGGTGCGCGGGCTTCTCATTGCAGTAGCATCTCTTCTTGCCGAGCACAGGCTCTAAGGTGTGCAGGCTTCAGCAGGTGTGGCACGCAGGCTCAGTAGTTGTGGCACACGGCTTAGTTGCGCAGTAGCATCTCTTCTTGCCGAGCACAGGCTCTAAGGTGTGCAGGCTTCAGCAGGTGTGGCACGCAGGCTCAGTAGTTGTGGCACACGGGCTTAGTTGCTCCACGGCATGTGGGATCTTCCCGGACCAGGGATCAAACCTGTGTCCCCTGCATTGGCAGGCAGATTCTTAACCACCGCACCACCAGGGAAGTCTCTCACAGGATGTTGATTAGGTTTGTGTTGAATCATGGTCAGTTTGGGAGAGAGTTGATGTTTATGGTATTGAATCTTCCAGTGCGTGAATACAGCGTAGCCTTTCTCTGATTTAGGTCTTTAACTTCTCTCAGTATGCTTCATAACTGCAGTCTAGAGGTCTCTCGTGTACATGTTTTATTAAGTTCCTCCCAAATAGTTCATGTTTTTTGATGGTTTTGAAAATAATATTGTTCTTTCTTTTCAGTTTCCAGTTGCTGTTAGTTTGTAGAAATAAGTTTTCTTTGCTGACCTTGTTTCCTGTGACCTTGATAACTTAATTATTGGTTCTAAAATTTTTAAATAGATCATTTAGGATTGTTGTAGGTACGGGGCTTGGGCAACTTTTCTGTGAAGAGCAAGATAATAAATGTTTCAAGCTTTGTGGACCATGTGGTCTTCATCACAGCTCCTCACTTCTGGCTTTGTAAAGTGAAAGTGTCCGTACACAATACAAACATGAATGAGCAGGGCTGTGTTCCAATAAAACTTTATTGATAGTCACTGAAATTTGAAGTCATATAATTTTCACACATTGTGAGATATTATTCAAGAATTTTTTCAACCGTTTAATATTGTAAAGCCCATTTTTAGCCTACACACTGTACAAAAACAGGCAGTAGGGCCTGAGGTGTAATTTGCTTTCCATGTTGTAGACAATCATGTCACCCATGAAAAAAGACAGCTTTACTTTCTTTCTAATCTTTGTCTTTTCTTTCTTTTGAGATGTTTTTAAATAGCCAGGCCAGTAGACTCAAAATAATGATTTTCTATAATTGTCTCTGAAGTATTGAGTCTCCTGGGGATACTTTCCTTCCTCTTTCCC
>NW_006780162.1:2128640-2142395 GCF_000442215.2 Lipotes vexillifer | reverse complement strand
TTCCCTTAATTTTTTAAAAATATTTATTTTATTTATTTATTTTGGCTGCGCCGGGTCCTGGTTGCGGCACGTGGGATCTTTTCTTAGTTGCGGCATGAGGAATTCTTAGTTGCAGCATGGGAGCTTCTTTAGTTGTGGCATGCAGACTCTTAGCTGCAGCATGTATACAGGATCTAGTTTCCTGAGCAAGCATCGAATGCGGGCCCCCTGCATTGGGAGCGCAGAGTCCTAACGCACTGGACCAGCAGGGAAGTATCTTAATTTTTTTTTTTTTTTTTAAGACAAAACTTAAGTTTTTGGACATCTGAAACTTATGGACATGACATTTCCAAATACTCCATTTACTTATTATTTATTTATAAAAGCCAACAACTCTGCCTCCCAGTTTTCTTATCTGTGAAGTGTGGGTTGTAGTACAGCCTCAGAGTTGTGACAGTTCATGTGGTGAAGAGTTAGAACCGTGCCGGGCTCATGGTGAGCACTATGTGTATGTAGCAGTTTAATCTACAAAGCTATCTGTAGTTAACCAAGTAATTTTAATCATGACTTTGATTTTTCACTCGTTTTCTTAAGCATTTTCTCCTCCTCATTAAGACTTTTGAATAGTTGACAGTGTTTAATCATCAAATTTAAAATTGTAAGTAGTTACGTACTACGTATACAGAGTGCCAGGATCCAGGTTATGGCAGAGTTCCTGCATTCCCAGGATCACAGCATACTTGGAGGGACACAGGACAAAGTGCGAATGGGTGTGGAAAGTGAGTGGTATAGGTACCAAGTGAATGAGCCTTTCAGATGAGGAGCCTGTCTCAGGAAAGAGAGGGGGGAGTTAAGGAATCAAAGGGTGTAGCTTGAACAGAGGATCAGGCTTGGTGGTGAATAGCAGAAGGGAGTAGCTCTGGAGGGGATGGGAGGCAGATGGAATGGAGGCTGGGATAAGAAATTTGGATCTTTTGAATCTACCCCGGTCATGCCTGTTGCTCAGAGGATACAGCTCTTATATGTTTACATGTCCAAATTTCTTACTCATGAAACTGTAAGACCTTTGCTGTAGCCAGCTTGTTCTGCTTGGTTATTTAAACACGCTTTTTCTACTTTGTTTTACTCCAACATATTTTTCTCTCGTCAGGAATGAACGTCTTTACTCTCTCATCCTTCATGCCCCTGTTCAGATTGCTTCTTACATGAAACCTAGACTTAAGTTCAGAATAGCATCACGCTGATTGTTCCACGGGTCAGGATTGAAATGCTGATACAGAAATCACACTTTTATGATTTCCACTGATGGGTCTTTCCTGATGACTCTGGAAAAAATTCTGTGAGCCGACTTCATTGAGGAAGAAGGGTTGGAGTGCTGGCTTTATATCTGCTTAGGGCCTCGGGTTGTCAACCAGATTCAACAGCACAAGTCAGCTGGTGGCTGTTAGGAAGCCTTTCTAACTAGCTCTAGAAGAATCCTGACCAAAATGTCAGAACAGAATGGGCTCCATTCTTGAATAGAGATGACTGGTAAGCCAGGGAGGAACTAAGCCAGTCTCTGGGCTCAGCAAACCACTTAAGCCCATTATCTGTCACATGGTATATGATGCCTCCAGGATGATGAAAGGTTAGGAGCATGGACTGGGGAGCCTGGTGCTGCCACTTACTAGCTGTATGAAGTCGGGCTAGTTATGTAAACTACCCAGTAATAACCCAACAAAGGGCACAATGACTGTGTCTACCTCATTATGTTGTTTAAGTGATTAAATGCTAAAATGTATAAAACACAACATTATCTGTCACATGGTATATGCTAGTATATAAGCATTAGCTTTTGAAAGAGAAAGACTTTGGAAGTTTCAAATAACACAAGTTGTCAGACTTTTTTGTTTTTCTGTGTTTGTTTCTAGAGCTTTATGCTTTTCCTTCCTTTTGGAAGACATTTTCCTCTACCCTTCTAGGTTCTTCTGGCTGGTCACAGGAAGTCTGAGTAACTCACCAAAATGGCCAAAGCCCTCATCTTAAATACTGTCTGCAGCCAAAGACAAAAGAGGATGTTGGGGGTAGTGGTTTGGGACTTCAAAGCGGGGAGGAAGGCAGTCCACATGGGACAAATGTTTGGTAAACAAATATTTGCCAGGCCAGGCAGAGACAATGGGACACAGAGTGGACTCTGATCTCTAAGGCCCTGTTTTCCTCCCACCATCCCTAGCCCGTATTCTTTGCAGATACCTCTGGTGATAGCTCTGTTGTGGGAACTGGCCCTTTATCTAAAGTCTTTTAGGCAGTTAGAGAGTAAGTCCAAGTTTCTTCCTGAGTCTTTTGGGCCTTGATTGTTTTCAGCTGTAAATAATCCGCATGCCAAAGAGACATTTTGGGCTGGCAAATTTTGTATCTCCTCATTCCTTTAAAAACAAATGAAGCAAAACCATAGTACCTACCTTTTTTTTTTTTAAGGGAGTGGCTGGGTAGGATAAAGATCCCTGGAAAGGTCAGGTCTATCTACAGGGTTGCTGGCCAGCCCAGTGCAGAGGTGACTTGGTCCTTCCACCCTCACAGAGGCTTTCTGGGATGAAAGTGTATATACAGTTTTGCCAATGTCACTTAATATTTTAAGTTAAGTCTGTTTTACTGTTAGCAATAACAGTATTTGGATGAAGGAAATAGGCTGATCTAATCTATGATTTCTGTTTAACCTGGGATAGTTATGCTAAAAGGAGCTAGGATTAACTGGCTTTAAAGCACCATCTGGTGGATACCAGGTGTTACTGCAGTTTTTTTCCCTACCTTCCTCCTAGGCTCACCTGTGAGTGGAGAACAAAATACACAAAGTCCTTACTGTCATGGAGGTTTTAGTTTGGGGAGGCCAATACACACACACACACACACACTCTCTCTCTCTCTCTCTCATTCACTCATATACATGTATATGTAGGATGTGTGCTAAAGAACTAAAGCAAAATAAGAAGATAGAGCATGATGAGGAGAGGATAGGGTGAAATGAGGTGACATTTGAGCAGTAGTCATTACTATCTAGGGGAAAGGCTATCTCTTAGCAAAAGAAAAGTGAAGCAAAAGCCCTGAGGCAGAATTCCCTGCCTGTTGGAGGATGACAGTGGCTAGAAATAGGAGTCAAGGGGTCACATAGGACACCCAGGCCGAGCTAAGAATTTGAGCTTTTGCTTGAACGAGATGGGGAGCCTTTGGAGGCTGTGGAAGAATGATGTGAACTTAGGTTGTATGAGGATCCACTGTCACGCTGTGAGAGTAGGACATGAGGTGTGGAGAGCACCATTGCAGAGACCACTTAGGAGCCTCTAGCACTGGGCCAGATAAGAGATGCTGTGGTGACCAGTTTGGAACATATTCTGAAGGTGAGGCTTAGAGTGTTTAATGATGGGTTGTTAAGGCGCCAGAAAGGGAAGCATCACGGATGGCTTCAAGGCTCTGGTTGCAGCAGGAGGTGAATGCTGATGCCAGTTACAGCCGTGGAGTACTGACAGAGACGTGGAGCTGGGTCTAGAAAGCTTTGCCAGACCCAAGCAGGTCACTGTTTGGAAAGTTACAGTTAACCGTTTTGTGGACTACATCAAAACCTTTAAGCTAGTGAGGAAAGTAACTGTGTTAATGGTGAAATAATACCCGTTATTTGCAAGTTATCAGTAAGTGAAATATAACCTTCCTGACAGGACTGTGGTTAGATTAAGCTTATAAACTATGGAATTAACTTATCTTTAGTTGCATATCTAATTTATGGTGTGAGTTGGTAGAACATGAAGGAATAACTGTGGGTGCTGGCATGGGTCCAGACGTTCCTTTTTTTGTGTTTTATTCAACAAACCTCTATTAAATGGCTGGTGTTTGCCCAGGCACTACAATGGATACAAGGTGAATTAAAGTTACCCCTAAGTGAGGTATGCAAGCATGTAATGAAATCATGGTAGTCTAATGTGGTGAGTAGTTAAATAGCCAAAATGTAAGTTCTGAAAAAGAAGCAAAGTAACTGCTTGGGCAGATAAAGAGGCTTCTCCTAAGGAGTGGACATTTGAGTTGGTTCCAGGGGAACAGTTCACCAGAGAGAGAATGGGAAAGAAATCCATTCCAGACAGTACCATCTGTTCCCTGAGGGCACGGCATATAGCTGCAAGGGTACTCTTATTAGTATATGAGTTTGAACCATACAATTAAAATGTTGGGGCCACAGGAAGCAGGAAATAGTAAAGGGTTGCTGGTTCTCATTCCAGGTGACCTGGACTGAGGGAAGACAGGACAGTTTGGGAAATAATCTCTAATACATTCTGGTGAACAGTTGCTATTAGTATCCATTGCCAAAAGGTTGGCAGGTTAAAAAAAAGGGCAGCACAGATTCTAAAATTTAACCTGTCCTACTTCTGTTCCTCTGTAGGTTGGCACAGGTCTGGGGCCTACACTGGAGTTTTATGCACTTGTATCTCAGGAACTACAGAGAGCTGACTTGGGTCTCTGGAGAGGGGAAGAAGTAACTCTCAGCAATCCAAAAGGTAATACTAATCTGTGACTAAGTCAATTTGTTATTCAGTTCAGGTAAAGGGCCCTTACAATTCATTATATATATTTAACTTATAGTAGAGGGCCTGGCTCTCTGACCTAATTTCTTTTCACCTTTGTTTTCTCATTTATCAAATAAGGGAGGCCCTTCCAGCTCTAGAGGACTTCATTCTGTGATCTGCTGTCTGATTTTGAGAATACTGAATTTCTTAAATGTTCTTAATTACCGGGTCAGTCTTGTTTTGGGAAATAGCATCTAAAGTTTGGTGATTTACTCATTTTATAGGAAGCCAAGAAGGGACCAAGTATATTCAAAACCTCCAAGGCCTGTTTGCGCTTCCCTTTGGTAGGACAGCTAAGCCAGCTCATATCGCAAAAGTTAAGATGAAGTTTCGCTTCTTAGGAAAATTAATGGCCAAGGCTATCATGGATTTCAGATTGGTAAGTATAGAATTAACCTTTTTGTCTACAATTTTTTTGTACCTGTGTTCTATGACGGTACCTTAATCCCCTGCATTTAATGCTATATTTTAAAACACTGCTTCACAAACCTTAATGTGCATATGAATTGCTTGGAGAATTTATTTAAAAAGCCAGTTTTGATTCAGCAGTTCATGGGTCAGGCCCAGGTTTCCACATTTTCTTACCAGCATTCAGGTGATACCCAAGTGCCAGTCTGTGGACCGTTCCTTTAGTAGCAAGGGTTCAGAGAATCAGGCAACATTAAGGGTGGTTTTAATTATATATATATTTTTAAGTGTTTGAATCAGATTTTTAATTCAGTAGGAAAAGCATGAGCATGTGGCTAAACTGCAGTAAATTTCCATTATCGTGCAGGAGTGAAAATAACCCAAAAAATTAGTGTTCACAGAGAGGTTTGAATGTTTCTGGACTTTTCTTCATTTTTTTCTTCTCATATTTTCTGAGATACTTTGTCAGTATGTGTAAGACGTTTTCATCTGATGTCAGGCTTACAATTTCATTGTTGTTGAAAGAATGTGCTGTTACTCAGTTCTTTTTGAAGTTCCATTTTTTCCTTTTAGTTATAACTAATTGGTCTTCTACGTTCTTCCTTCCAAATATGCGATAATACAGACTGAAGTGGAATTAAGTTCACTTGGTCCAAAATTGAGTAAGACTCCTCTAAACATCTCTTGGTGTTGAGGTCCTTATGGAGAATATATGTCCATCATTGAAAACTTCTTTTTTAGGGCCAGTGTTTCAGTAGGAATCTTCAGTATTCGAATTTTTTTTTTAACTATATCGGCCCCAAATTGAGTTTAAATGGGGACAGCTTCATGTACTGAGAGAAACAGTTCTTTAAATATGTTTTTTCCCCCTGGGGGTTACTTGACCTTTTAAAATGACCTCTTGAAGTGTCACTTAAAGAATTGAGGCAGTGCTAGAAGCTTGGTGTGACTGTTGTGATATTTGCACCTTCCCTTTCAGGTGGACCTTCCCCTGGGCTTACCTTTTTATAAATGGATGCTACGGCAAGAAACTTCGCTGACGTCACACGATTTGTTTGACATTGACCCAGTTGTAGCCAGATCAGTGTATCACCTAGAAGACATTGTCAGACAGAAGAAAAGACTTGAACAAGATAAATCCCAGGTAGGCTTAGAAAATGAGACAGTCAAGTGGATCAGTTTCTTCTTGTAGAAAGATGAGTTCCTTGTTAAGTGATTTGTATTTGGTCCAGTTATTATTTTACATTGGAAGAGTTTAAATTTTTATTTATTTATAATAACTGAAGCATATGATTTTACGGTTGGTAAGATGACCTGTAATAACAGCAGGTGTTGAACAGACAGCTTGACCAGCAAATAAAACACACCCCTAACTAAAACCATAGGACTCTTGTTTATTATATTTTAGATGGACATTATGTATCTGGGCAGATACTCTATCATACTGAGTTCTTTTAGTAAGCATTTGAATCAATAAGGCTATTCGCAGGACAGATTGATTTTCTAGAAAGATGGCTTAATTTAGGAACAGTTCATCTGTTTCTAGAGAGATCTCAGGAAGGTATTTTTAAAGGTTCATGGTAGGTATCACTGTTTCTTGGTAACATCTGTTAAGGTTTCTCTGTTAGATCTCATGGGTAATCTTGATCTTTAAATCATTAATGTATATTCTCTATACATTACCAAAATTAAATCATTTGAGAATAACAGTGGTTCTGTGTCTGACATTGGAAGAAGACAAAGTTGTATTTTTAAAAAGTGGCATAGAGTCAGACATCTTGTATGGGGGCAGGTAACATGGACCAGTGTTAAATCAACTCCCATTTTGTAAGTTACGTAAAATAAGAATAGAGATTTAAGATTCTGTAGCTAGAAAAAGTGTCACATCTCTTAATAAGATAAAGAGGAGCTTATAGTAGATGGGGTTTTTAGAATACTTTTTGTCGGGGAAGGAGGTGATTTGTAAGAAAATTAATTTTATCTCCCATATTAATCGGTAATTATTAATGGTAATTTTGGGGTAAATGTTTATTAAGAGAAATTGGTGTTTAAAGAAGCCAGGTCCCTCTTTTCCATATAAAACCTGTTGTCTTGGGATTTTTAGTAAGGTTTATGCTTACCAACTTTTAAGGTTTAAATTTTAAACTACTGTCATCTTATTTAAGGTCATCTCTTAGGAAAATAACACAAACACCACCACAGACAGCCCTGCCCGCTCCAGATACAGGACAGCTCGTGGTGCTCTTCCACGAGCCTTACGTGTACTCATTCATTTAATCTGCTGTGAGATTTAGATATTCCCGTTACCCCTACTTTACACATGAGAAACCCAAGGCAGATGGTTGAGTAACCTGCCCACGGTCACATACCTAGAACACCAGAGAGCTGGAACTGAAACCCAGGCTGTCTGCTCTGGAGCCCACACCCTGACAGCTTTTGCAAGCTCTCTTACTTACCCTTGTCTCCAGTGCAGTATGCTGCCACAGTTCTCTTTCTCAAATCTTTGGAGATTTGTTCTTCTCACCTTTATTATTCCTGATGTTACCAATTTAAAAATATAAAATCCATAGCACAGAAACCACACTCCAGAAACTGGCAACTGGAACATGAGGACTGGTGGTGTTCTCACACACCTCACCTCATTATTGATAAAGCATTCAGATGGAGCAAGTTGTCCTGGCTGAGTTTCCACTGGGCAGTTTAAATTCTTGAAAGGCACATGGAAAATGGGCTAAAACTTAGCTTTCAATTTAACGTGTAAGGTTTAGAGAAACAGACAGCTAATTCCTTTTAAACATCTCAAGGGCATATTGTATATTCTAGATTCCTATCAATGATAGCATTTTGGAGAGCTCTCTAGTCAGAGAACGCTAAAATGGAGAGTTTAAGTCCTTTTGCTGAAGAATATTTCAAATGTAAAATGAAAAGTCTTTCTTTGTGTGTCATGCAGTGATGTACCCGAAACTGGGAGAGACCTAAACATGTATTTTTGCAGAGGAGTAAAAATTCTCAACCATGTATTTTACCTTAACTCTAACCCTCCTCTGTGTTTTGAATTATCTGTAATCCTACGCAGCTTTCACTTTCTTCTTTAAAAAATGACTGTTAACCAGAACTTCGTAGCCTTTTTTTTGTTTAAATGATTTTCTGCACTTTGACTGTTTAGCCTTTAGGAATTTCATACTCGGAGGCATCTTTAATTCGGAAAGTCATTTACCTTCTTTCTCCTATAATGGATACCTTCATTTTCAGATAGAATTTGCAGTTTTGTATGTTGGCCTTTGATTCAGAAATTATATTTTATATAAGCCTTTCATGATCTTAAACATTTAAAAAAGTGAATAATACAAACTTTTTAATGTTTGTCTTCAGAGTAGGAGTTGACTTTTCTTAGGGGTTTGCTAGAACCTTTTTTCATCACACTGTTGCTGTATGAATACAAATTTGTTAATGCTGGGCCTACAGTAATCAAATGAAGAACATCTGGGTATTCTTTAGACTTGAGCTTGCAGAGAAAAAAATTCATTATTTATACTAGATAGTGCATTATTTGTATTTACAATTTCCTAACTGCACTGTATTACTCAGTGTTTGCTATATACATGTATTGGATTCATTAAGATTAGCCTAGAATTTTATAAAAAGTTTGTCTGGCCCTATAGAGCCTACCTTCTTAAATTGACCACTGTGCAAATGATTATGGCCTTTCTGTGAAATCTGACTGAATATGGATATGGTCAGACTGAGTAGCGGACAGCTCATTGCGGAGGAGCACTCAGGCTATCTTGTTTTCGCATATAAAAATAATTGGATTTTGAAGTGTTAAGATTATTTCCTTTGTGGTCTCAGTGACTTATTTTTGTGTAGATTATGACAAAAAAAGAAAGAAAAAAATAAGAGCTAAGGGAACCCATAAAATTTATTAGCATATCTTTTATTTCATAAACACAAACATAACTGACTGAATTACTGGGCTTGACCCTCCGCCCCCTTTTTTTTAGACCAAAGAGAGTCTACAGTATGCATTAGAAACCCTGACTATGAATGGCTGCTCAGTTGAAGATCTAGGATTGGATTTCACTCTGCCAGGGTTTCCCAACATCGAACTGAAGAAAGGAGGAAAGGATATACCTGTCACCATCCACAATTTGGAGGAGTATCTAAGAGTATGTACTCGCAGCGCCCCCTGGAGCAAAGGCCAGCTGTGGCCATGAGGGGCTGGGGGGGTCACCTAGCCAAGACTTTCCAGATTCCTTAACCACTGATTTTCAGGATTTAATAAAATGGTTATTATTTTAAACAACTGGATTTTTGCTATATAGCAATTGAGAACCAGAAAAATTTACTGGGAATCCCAGTCCTTAGAACAACATAGTGCAGGACCACAAAATATACCCTGCGGGGGGGGGGGGTGCTGCTCTGAGGCGGGAGAGGGAAGGGAGGGTCGAGTGAAGCACAGGTGCGTGTCCGGTAGCTGCTGCACACCCTGGTGTGAGACCTTTGACGCCCGGGATCGCTGCACGAAGTCCACTTCTCCTGACCTTCGCTTCTGTGTGCTCTTGAGAGAACCTGTCAAATATCTTGCAGTACCTTCTATAACGTTGAACTCTCTCTCTTCAAGCCTGAATACTATCTAATAACATCTCATTTTCTTAGTTTGAAGAAATCAGTGAAAAGCAGCCATCCCTTGTGTTGTCACTAAACTGCATTTCTACCCTTCTATCAAACCACCTAACTTGACCTAATAGCCTTTAACGCTGTCCACGCGTGCGTGCGCGCACACATTTATGTGTTTGGTGAGGCCTTTCATGATCCTTGACCATATTTGTTAAGTTAAGGAAAACAATTTTGTACTGAATACAAATTATGTTTTAGATTACAACCTATGTAAGTCTTTATTATCACTGCTTTTGGAAAAGTTTCTTTTGGTTTGTTCCTGACATTGAATGGAAAGAGCATTGGGTTCCAGACAAAATACCACCTATACCTCCTAGACCTGACTTTTCCACTAACTTACTATGGGATTTTAGATAGAACCTCTGAAAAATTTCAGCTCCAGTTTCTTCATTAGTTTGAGAGAAGAAGATAGCAGAGGACCTCTATTATTTAGTATGCCTAACAGTTCTGTGATTCCTAAGTAATTCCTTTAACAGTCAGTAGGGCTGTGTTCTCATACTACCTACTTTGAGAAAACTAATCTTTCAGCTTACTAGTAAATGATGAGTTAACTCCAAACTAGGTTCTCTGAAAATATTTGTAATAATGCTTGTGTTTTTCTGTCAACAAAATGCTATTGTTTTCATTTTTATCTGAGTAGGTCCCCTATTTCTGAATCCAAAGGGTTAGCCAGAGTCATTGATGACTAGGAGATGTTGGACCAATAACAGATGCTTTCTGTGACGCTTCAGTTTCATGTGACTGCATTCCAGAGTTTACCTTTTTCTAAGTGGAGGCACATACTGCAGAAGGATTGGGCTCTAAGAACTTAACAGGATTTAGAACTAAAAATTGCACATTAAAAATTAAAAACACTTAACAGGTGGTAATTTTGACTCTTGAAACATTATCTTTAATTCTCAATAACATTTTATCCTCTTCGGAAGTTTCATCTGCTTCTCATCTGGTAAGGTAAAGTATAACTCATAGGGATTTTATGTACTGATAAATAAATTTAAAAACACACTAAATATATTAATTTATAACACACATGGCATTTTTTACATTTTCTTATTGGCCAGACCCTGAATTAGAAGTTGACCTGACTTGTCTTTTACTTACGTAATTTACTGGGAGATAATTTAAAAATTTCATTTTTTTTTTTTTAAGTGATCAGGAAGGATGTTTCACTGTAGTTTGCCAAATATTAAATAGGAAAGGAATTTGAAATCTTGTCGCAGGTTTTGAAGGAGTTTTCTTTTTGCAGCTGGTTATATTCTGGGCACTAAATGAAGGCGTTTCCAGGCAGTTTGATTCATTCAGAGATGGATTTGAATCAGTCTTCCCACTCAGTCACCTTCAGTACTTCTATCCGGAAGAAGTGAGTAGCTTGTGTGTAAAAGAAATGGTCATCTCTAGTTCTGTACCTATAATTATCTTAGTGGGGTCTCTCTGTGCTATTTAGTCAAAGACCCCATGGTTGCAAAAGAAAGGTAGATGGTTGGGTGCGGTGGCGGGGTGGATGTTTGGGAAAGTTAAGATCATTTCCTGAGTGAGGAAGAATATTAAATATAATGTATTAAGTGTAATGTATAACATATATAAATAAGTATTAAATATAGTATAAATAATAGAGCATGGGATTCATGTGTGATTGAGTAAGCATAGCATTCTGTTTTTGTTTCTGGTTTTTTTTTTTTTTTTTTTTTGGCTGTGTTGGGTTTTCGTTGCTGCACACGGGTTTTCTCTAGTTGCGGCGAGTGAGGGCTACTCGTCATTGAGGTGTGCGGGCTTCTCATTGCAGTGGCTCCTCTTGTTGCGGAGCGCGGGCTTCAGTAGTTGTGGCACACAGGCTCAGTAGTTGTGGTGCACGGGCTTAGTTGCTCCTCGGCATGTGGGATCTTCCCGGACCAGGGCTCGAACCCATGCCCCCTGCATTGGCAGGTGGATTCTTAACCACTGCGCCACCAGGGAAGTCCCAAGCATAGCATTCTTGTCAGCTGACCCTCGACGCTGCTTGGTGGAGAGTGGGACTTGGGTTTCTGTACACCTGTGGCTGGCGGGGAGAGCCATGGGTCCATAGTAATGAAAATGACACTGGGGAGGTTACTTGTTGTTTTTAAGCTAAACTTTCTGGATTCGCTGAGATGTTGATTGTTTCATGAGCGAGGTTAGTCCTTGAAGTTTTAAGGAAATGTTGCAAATTACCTAGTTGCCAAATCCAGAGAACACTTGTGAGAATGGAGTTAATGAGTTTATGTGCATCATTTTTTTCCAGCCATCTTTACTTAAAGTGCAGCAAGAATCTCAGAAAACTACTCACTGATAGTGAGATGTCATAGAAAGGGTCTGGAAGGTGTTTGGTTTCCCCAGGTTGGAAACCTTTTTGTTTCTTTTTTGAGTACCTAGCTTTAGACTACACGTTTATTACCGGCTGAATCTGGAAATATTTAAATGACTTAACGTTTTCATCTCAATTATTACTTGTATGTCCACTTTGATTTGCTGCTTATTAAAACATGTGGTGTACCTGGCACTTTTAGGCACTAAGTGTCACCTGGAATTGAAAACAGCAAGTGTTCCTTTTGGAATTGGATCCTGGTCCCCACTACTTAGCGGTGTGACCTTACCCAGCTTGTCCTGTCTGAGCTGACTGGCTCATTCATAAGATTGAGATAACCTGTCTCTTACTGAACAAGATACATAAAGTACCTGACAGTGAGTGACACACAGTAGATACCAAATTTCACATGCTCCAAATGGATTTTCTCATAGTGTGCAAGTCATCCTGCAAATGGGCAGTCTACCAGGTGAGAGATGGTTTAATTGCAAACTCAGGCTAGATTTTCCAAGGACACACAGGCATTTTTTGCTTTCTGATATCTGTTCTGTAATGGCTAGCTTGGTCCTAGATGACCATGTGGCACAGAAGGGCCTTTCTTCGCAAAGTGGGAAAACCTACCCGTTTGCTGTGTCTCAGTTCAGCTCTCCTCTCCCACTTCTGTCTCCAGCTCACTGTTCTGTCTCTTGGCTTCCGTTATGGTGTGCCCTCGTGTTTCTAAAAGCCAGGATTTATAAAATCTCCCTGGTTAGAAGTAGATACCAAGTTAAAGCCTCTTAAGAAACCAGAAGAATTAGGAGAACTTCAATTAAGGGTTGGTCTCAGGTATGTTTTGTCTTAGATTAAAGGCTCCCTAGAACCTAGTTCATGCAAATGGGCAGGGCACCTGTTCATGTCAGCTGAAGAAGATCTTGAATCTGTGAATATATGAGAAGAGCACATGGTAAAGAGCACCATGCTGACGTTTTGGGGCTTCTGTAGACCTTTATATTGGCGCGCGCCACAGAACAGAACGTGTGGCATTTTAAGTCAGTGACACAGCTGTGTCCTTAGTAATCTGTTGCCCATGTTTAAACACACAGCTGGATCAGCTCCTGTGTGGCAGTAAAGCAGACACTTGGGATGCAAAGACACTGATGGAATGCTGCAGGCCAGATCACGGTTATACTCATGACAGGTAAGTCCTGGGTTCTGCCAGTTTTCAGATACACACACATATATATACATTTTTTAATTTGTTTACGTATTAAAGGAGGCTTTCTAATATTTTGGCTTCATTTCTCTCAAGACTGCAACTTTAGGACCGAAAGGGTTTTTTGGGTTTTTTGCCCCAAGTATTTCTGTGAAAATGGGCGGGAGGAGGAAAGGTGGGGAATCCCACTGTGACCCCATTACCCATTTTTACGTATAGTAAAGTGGAAATATCTGTACAATCCCAGACAGGTCTTATTTATTACAACAGTAATCATTCCACTTGAATTCCAACTGTAACAACAGAAACATATTTGAGTGCTTTACAATGTGAATTCATATGTAGTCATATTTACATTTGATAGTCTCTAGCTAATTATGAGAGTCAAAACTGTATATTAATACGATGAAGTAACTATGGTGTATTTATTTCTGTTATAGTCGGGCTGTGAAGTTCTTGTTTGAGATTCTCAGTAGTTTTGATAATGAGCAGCAGAGGTTATTTCTCCAGTTTGTGACAGGTAGCCCAAGATTGCCTGTTGGAGGTGGGTACAGCGGTTGATTTATTGTAGCTATGAGTGAGTGTGTGTG
>NW_006780162.1:2127951-2128452 GCF_000442215.2 Lipotes vexillifer | reverse complement strand
CCCGTGTCCCCTGCATTGGCAGGCGGACTCTCAACCACTGCGCCACCAGGGAAGCCCAGCAGGATATTCTTTATTTGACCTTGAGTGCCTCTTAGTTATTTCAGTATCATAATGTTTCTAAGTTTTCAATTTGTTCTGCAGTGTGTTAAGGGATATCACTGGCAGGACAATTCATAGGGATTGACTTAAACACACTGAAGTAGGACTACTAATGTACATGTAATGCTGCTTCTCTACATAAAATTCAAATTCTCAGACATATGTACATTATAAACCCTTCGATGGCTTAGATGAAAAGGCATTCTAAAGTCTGTTTTTTTTCAGAAATGAATCCTAATATGAGTTGAATTGGCGCTCTTTTAAAAGCATAAGGGAAGCATAAAGAACTGTTTGCCTCTATGTTATACAGTGACTTTTGATGGTAAATAAAGCACGTACCAGGTTCCGTACCCTCGATATATCTTGAATGGGTAGAGTTCATTGCCCAGCAGGAAGGAGTAC
>NW_006780162.1:2125869-2127941 GCF_000442215.2 Lipotes vexillifer | reverse complement strand
CAGGAATGAGTACCTCTGTGTGTGGTAATGCTGTGCATTAGAGCAGTGTAGTGTGTTTCTGATGGGGGCAGATAAGAAAGGGTACGTACACTTGTGCTTCCAGACCCATTCTCCTCATGGATGAGAGGCGGGTTTCCTTGAGCTAGCTGGCGGGCGTCCCGTAAACTTGCCAAGTTCCTCTGTCCTCCTTTCTTCCCTCTTCATCAGGCTTCCGGAGCTTGAATCCACCTTTGACAATTGTCCGGAAGACCTTCGAATCAACAGAGAACCCAGACGACTTCCTGCCCTCCGTAATGACCTGTGTGAACTATCTTAAGTTGCCGGACTATTCGAGCATCGAGATAATGCGAGAAAAGCTGTTGATGGCAGCGAGGGAAGGGCAGCAGTCGTTCCATCTTTCCTGATCACAACGACAAATGCAGTGTCTGCCTGTTACAGCAAAAGAGAAAAATCATGATTTCTTTTCTAAATGTATCACCTGAGTCAAGGAAACATGTTACGCCTTCTTGTTGTAGGAAAACGGCTTGCAGATTAATAAAAGAGACACTTGGTTCCTATTCATTAATGGCCCCACGGACTTAAAGTGATCAGGCCCTAAAACGTTGTTGTGATGAGGTTTCTTTAGCAAGTTCTTGTTTAAATTATCATTTATTTGACGAGTGAAGTTTTTAACTTGCTTTGCTGTGTGAAATTTAAAAAAAGGGATGTTTTTCCAGGCTGAAACAATAAATGTCGCTGTGCAGTTTAATTCTGGGCTGTGTGTATCCATCTAGCTAAGTCTGCAGTTTTGTTTCCTCCAAAGACAACTCTTGTACATAAGTACAGAAATTAAAGCTCCCGTGTATTTGACAAATACAGTTTAGTAGGTGAGCTCTGTGTGCTTTTCACTTCCCCTGAGTTTCCCCGCCCTGATCTGTGTACTGTCTGTGCCGCTCACACAGGTTTTTTGTATACAGAACCCACAGTTCGTACATCTTCGTCAGCCATGGGCTTTCGTTGTTCCCTGTTCTCTCTCAAATTAAGATATAATTTAAAATTCATGGAATTGAAATATGTTGTCAATATAATTCAGCCTTTGTAACTAGGTAGCCTTTTCTTATAGCTTAGTTTTAATATAGTTGTAGGGTATCACTGGCCTTGTACCAGGGACGCACTAGGACTGTTTACGTGGTGATTCTGGCAACCACAGCCTCTGTAATGGAGGCAAGGAGAGCTCATTCGTTTCTTTTGTGTAGGTTAAAAAGTCTGCAGCTTGGGCTAGCCAGTATTTATTATTCTGTGGCCAGAGCATTTTGAATTGATGTATACGGTTTTAAGCAAAGTTAGCAGTTTTCATTCCCTGTTGGAGTAAAGAAAAAGTTTCCCCCCCTTTTTCTCGTTTAAAGTTTTTGTTCCGTGTCTTCTTTCGCTGTTCCGCTCTTCTCTCCCCCTCCTCCCAGTGCTCACGCGGGACAAACAGCTCAGCCTTTGTCTCGACACACATCAAAGCACCTGTAGGCAATGCTCTGTCCAGTTGTTTTCTGTGCTGATTTCTCAAATCTGCAATAATTCATCAGGTTCATGTTTTTACCTGAAAATAAATAAAGTTTGCTTCACCTTTTTTGTTTATAGTTCTGTGCCGTATGCATAACTTTTAGTTGTAGAGATGTATCTCAATGCAGGCAGATCATCACAGCTCATGGCTGATTTTGCTATTCAAAGAATTTAGAATAGCAACTGAAGAACATAAAATGTAGAAAGAGAATGAGAGGAGACTCCTTCCTTCATTCCTAAGGTTCAAAATTAAGCCTGTTGCATAAATTTGAGAGAATTTCCATCATTCATCTTTCTGAAAATGAGAGATGAGCTAATTGTTTTTTTATTGGACTTTGAGAAATCAATTTTCTTTTGTTTGACTGTTCTAAAGTCTTATTTAATTGATGTCAAAACCCCTTTGTCCCCTATTTCACCACTTAAAAGAAACTCCGTGGCTTGTTTTATTTAGATTACTTTGTCGTTTCCACTTAAATGGCCTTATAGGAGCATCCCCTCATCTCAGTGCACCCGGGCAGTGACCGCCCCCCCCCCCCCCT
>NW_006780162.1:2100963-2125276 GCF_000442215.2 Lipotes vexillifer | reverse complement strand
CCCGGGGCATGCCCCCCCCCCCCCCCCACCGCCCTTAGGTGGGACGGAGCTGTGAGAGGAACTCGGGAGTGTCTCTCCCTGGTCCTTGCAGAGGCTCTGGAGAGTGAGCTGCTTCCCTTTGACATCAGAGGAGGGAGTTGTGTTTCTGCAGTTCTAACATTGACACCGTAGGACCTGTGCAGTTTAATCAAGTGAAACTAGTGTTAAAGAATGAACCAATTTGTTTTCAATTGTTCTGATACCTTTTTACAGACTAAGCGCAAAAAAGAGTTTTGCGTGAACATAACCTTTTTGTTCCTCATTTTTTAAAGGGTTCTGTTGTTAAAATTTAGACGTATGTATAAACAAAGTAATGCATCATATTCAGGTATCTTCTGTATTTAACATTTTATCCATATCATGGCCCTGGCAGATTTGGCCTCATTGATTTCAGCGTCTAAGGAGTGAGAGTACATTGGATGGTTTTGAATCGCACTGTGGAGCTTGATTGTTTCAAAGTCGGTAGTTCTCTGTTGAAAAGCTTTCAGTCTTTAGCTTACTCCTTAATTTTGGGACGCTTGGTTAATTAGGGGCAAGAAGACTTCCCATTTGAAAGCAATCTCTCTTGGCAGAGGCCTTAATATTACATCATAGGGAAAAATAGACTTCATCTGCTGTTCCTCCAGTTATGCCTTAAATTTATTTGCTGAGTAATCCTGTCAACAAGCACTACTCTCTATGCTTTACACACGTAGACAGTTTGGATAGTGGCTGAGATTTTGTTGTCTTTTAGTTTTTGCTGAGGTGGAGTCAGTCAGATGTTAGTCACAGCTAACACTGACTATGGCGTCATTTAGACAGTTACTGATTTGATCTGCTTTGTTTATGAAAACATGGTTCTCACTATTTAAGAAGGAAGAGTTGGTTAAATGTATTCCCCTCCTCCCAGCCCCCCCCAAAAGTGAATGAATTGTAAATGCTAGGTAGTCTCATCAGGAACAGACATGGAGAGAATTCTAGATGCCTTAGCCAAACCCCACAGAAGAAACCTTTCACACAGCTTCTCATTGGATACAGACTTTTCTTTCTCTTCCTGTGCTTGGGCTCTGGTTCCCTTTGTTTGTACTGATGGAGAACTGTCTTTCACCTTATATTCTATAAAGAAGATCGTATTCTAAAGTCTGTCTTTCCTGCATTTGGCTATTCTTGCAAGTTTGGTACATAACATGGAAAGGAGAGGTGCGGCTGGCTGACGTCAGCGTCACTTCCTGCCCTTCTTCAGGGCATCCTGTGCGTAAAGGCCGTAAGGCCGAGGGACAAAAAGCCCCAACTTCTGCATCCAAGAAGTTAGATTCGACTCTTGATTTTCCACAGTAAGGATTATCGCCAGCGACTTGTGAGTTTGTCTTTCCTTTAGTTCCCCAGGCGTTAAGGCTGTGCTCCCGATTCCTGCCAGTAAATTCAGGAAATGGGAATGTTTCTGATACTCCACGGAAGAATGTGATGAAAAAGGAGACTTGCTGGGGAAAGACATAACTGTGCATTCAGAAACCACATCCTTCCGGGGGGATTCTGGATGCTCTTGTTCATTCTTCATTAGCAAAGGTGATCGAGCCTTTAATTCATTTATCTTGGGCTTTGTTTTTTTTGACCCACATTATTTTCCCTATTGTAATGAGAATATTGTTTGAAAATGTCATACTCTGTATTTCTTACTCTGAGAAATGCTTTTGTATGGGTCTTAGGTTTGACGCTGCAGTAGTTGGCATACCCAGTAAGGGATAACCTAGTGACAAATCACTGAAAATGCTTCCTTTGTTACCTCAAAAGAAAAAAATTTCCAGACAAAATATAGCATTTATATTTATAGAAAATGGAGGATTGGCTGTTTTCCAAGAACTTCAAGTTAATTCTTATGCAAGAAAAAGTTCTTAACTCTAAAGACTTTTTCTACATAAGGAGACACTCTTTAATAATGGAAGAGGTGGTTTTATTTTTACAACAAGCCTACTCATATTACCAAACCTATAACCAATTGCTGATCTCCTGTGTAAAGCATTTTTTCTCTTATCTGAAACAGTGATTTATATGAACTGTTGGAATAATGGAACCTCAAACTACAGATGTGTATGTAAAATTGCATAAATGCACTGACTTCCTTCTCCCTGAATATATTTTTAATAAACAGCATTATCCTACATGGTCAGTTTTATTAAATTATGCACAACCAGAGGGTTCTGAGAAGTGGTATGCTTGTATGGGTGGCTTTGGAAAGCTTCCTAGTGTGGTAAGTAACACAGTAATCTTAGCCTTTTTGGGAGGCAGATAGTGGAGAAAGTTATAGGAGCCAGATGTATTCAGAGAGATGACCCGAATACTTGCTTGTTGGTGGAGAGAGATGGGCACTTGCGTTGTAAGCTACTCTGCAGTGGTGAAGTGGGACCCCTGGGGTGGGGAGATGCTTGCCCTTGTGCACAGACAGTAGAGCCTCCTGGTTGGAACCCCCTGAAGTCTCTGTTCTTGGCTTTCATGACTGGTTGCTCTGCCCTTGACCAAGGTCTGGATCATCAGCCTATTTCACTGAAACAGAAAAAGAAAAGTCAAATTGATTTAGGAAAACAAGGGAGGTGAGGGATTCGTTTGCTCGTTTTGTTTTTTGTTTGTTTTTTAAGAGTGGTGATTGAATTTAGGGGTTTTTTTGTTGTTATTTTTAAGAGAACAAGTGAATGAAATGTATACATTTCATATACTTTTGTAAGTACACAGCACAGCACACGTATATATGCACTTGTGTATTATTCTGTATTGTCTTGGTGTAACTGCCTAGGTATAACCATATTTTTCTCTTGATGAATCTCTTGGTCCGTGAGACGACTAAATTCCAGGTGGAGGGTGCTGTGCAATACAAGCCTACCACCAGACCGGCCTGTACGGGAAGTCTGTAAGCACCAGAGCATCTGTATCACCAATTCCAGGGTGGGGCCGTGGAGCCTCACAGTTTTGGTTGATGTAATTGGCATGTTGAGTTATACAGAGGTTTTAAATCTCAGTGGCAGTTGTTTCCACTAGAAAAGTGTCCCTTCAGACCCTCTTGAGACCAGTGCTCGGGGGATGGGGTGCATTTCATGACAGTTCTCACAACTGGCATGCTTGCTGAAGCCTGTGCCATTCCTTGTTCTCAGCCAGGTTAGTGACCTCAAGGTTATCTGGTCACTCTCCCTGTCCCCCACCCACCCCCCGACTCTGCGTGAGAAGCACAGGAAGAGTGGCGGTGCTGGTGCCTGAAACAGTGCCGTCCTGCTTTTGCAAAGAGCTGCAAGGGAACAGGGCCCACAACCCGCAAGAGTTTGCCTGGGGACTTGAGGCAACCTTGACAGACACCAGAGGTGTCTACCTCAGATACCCTGTTGTGGCTTCAAGGCCCAGGCACGCAGGATGATTGCACTCTCCCTGGGAATTCAGGCTTCAGAAATAGGTTTTCCTCTCTGTGACTAAGATACATGGAAACATTCATTAGGGACACTATATTAAGAATTTATTAAGAAAGTTGCGCTAAGGAATATGAGGGCAGAAGACACAAGTCGAGATGGCTTAAGGGTCAAGTCCGTGTTTACACTGTTTAATGCTATGTGTGCAGTTGACATGGAAAAGTGGTTATTTGAAATGATCGTAGAAAATTAACAGTGATCCATGGAAAGCCCAATGCACTCCATTTGGCGTGCGCTTCTTAATAAGGGAATCTGGGCCTCCGTTGAGACCCATCCTGTCAGCCCACTCTATTCCCACAGGGCGTCCTGACGTCACTTAGTGCCACGGGACTTGACATCTCTTAGAACCGAGGCATCCCGGTAACTCACCCAGGGCTGTGTGGAGGGCTTTGTGGAAGAACAAGTGTTGGCGCAGGAAGAGGCCTGGACATTCAGGCCTGACCCGGCCCTGGCCCCTCTTCCTGAGTAGTGTCATGACCCCTACCTCGCTGGCCCTTATCCTCTGCACTTGTCAAACCAACTCAGTCATCTCTAAGGTCACGGTTTTTTTGTTGTTTTTTTCTTTGGTTTTTTTGTGGTAACGCGGGCCTCTCACTGCTGTGGCCTCTCCCGTTGCGGAGCACAGGCTCCGGACGCGCAGGCTCAGCAGCCATGGCTCACGGGCCCAGCCGCTCCGCGGCATGTGGGATCTTCCCGGACCAGGGCACGAACCCGTGTCCCCTGCATCGGCAGGCGGACTCTCAACCACTGCGCCACCAGGGAAGCCCTAAGGTCACGTTTTAATGGTAATACTCATACAATCTTGGGTGTGAGTCTTTGCAATGTCTCCCAGTGTTTCTCCACAAAAGCATCATAGCATTTGGGTTGGCACAGTTCTTCCCGCAGAGCTTTTGGCTTCTCTGGCTCTGAATGTCAGCAGCACTCACTCTCTAGTCATTGGGACGACTTGAAACGCCCTCTAATGCTTTCCAGCATCCCAAATATCAGGGTGTTACCCCCCAGCTGAGAAGCAGTGATTATGTGTTGCAGCTTTTGGAAAGCAATCCAAGTTTTATATTCAGCCAGTAATTATGGTTAATAACAAATCAAAATATTGCAGCACTTAGGAGCAGGCGCAACTTAGGGATAAGAAGAGGAACGGAAAAATTATTTAGTCAGAAAAAGCCACAATTCTGTCCTCCCCCTCCACGCACACACACGCACACACACACACGCACGCACACTGTGCGCCTCCTTTCCATCCTTACGGCTCTGACATCCACCTTAGGCGAGAACTTCTACAGTGTTGGGAAAAGGATATCCTCTTGTACCAAATATAACTTTCAGAGAATTTTAAATTCAGAAAATGTCATGACAATTGTCGCTTTTCCAATTTATAAACAGTCTTAACTAAATTCATTGAGAAAAGTCCAGTAGTTCTAACCGACGTTAGAGGATGTTAAGTAAAGATTCAAGCCGGTGTTTTCAACGTTCTAGAATTACTTAAAAGAAGGTGGTCTCTCAGCATTGCATTATGCGCTAATGGAGTAGGCCAATAAGCTTCCTTTCCTCCATGGACAGTTTAGCGCTGTCATAGATTCCTTTGCTCCCACTGTTCTGACACGTAATGTTCCAGAGTGATGGAAAGAATACAGGATCCGTTTCCTCCCAAAGCACTAAATGGTGTTTTAACAAACAGAAGTAAGAAGTTGAGATTTTTGTGGTCTTTCTCCAACGTACCGTTTTCCTTGCCCCGTCTCACAACACCCCTGGGGGTGGGCGGAGGTGAGACAGGGAATCTAATCAATTACTGATCAACCTGACATTCACCACAAAGTGGATGAATTAAAAGAAAAAAAAGTAGGTTTTTTTAAAAAAATCGTTTTTCCTTTACATGGAGATTTTCATGAGGAGTGCATGGTCAGTGAAGCATACTACAAATGTTTCAATGTGATGTGTTCAGTCCTCCTGTTTTATCATCTGCAGGAGATGCCAAACTCTAGCCTTATCTCTGGTGCCTGGCATGATGCCCGGCCTCGATGGCGTTCAATCAGGCACAGAGGAATGAATGGGGAATTCGTCACCTGTGTTGTTCCCTCTTTGCCAGTTAGATTGTGGAATCTGTGCTCTTTGACTTCAAGGAGTTTAAGATCCAGGTAGAAAGCAACATGGAACCAAAACAACTATGTACACAGGTAAGTGCTAAATTATGTGGATTTGTATAAATCCAAAGAAGGAGAAGTAGGACCATCGATGGTTAGAATTTTGCTGAGTCAGAAAAACTGCCTCTCAACACCACCACCACCAAGAGCAGTGTAACAGCCAGGTCTATAACCAGAGACACACCTTATTCTGTGCTGAAATGTGCTGTTGACACAGTCCTATTGTGTTTTTCGGTAAATAGTTGATGTGGGTCAGTAGAAACAAAACAAAATCAGAGTTTGTTCAGGAAGGAAACAGATTTCATGGCTCTGTAGGATCACCTAGGAATTATTAAGGAATATTAGTGCTGATCAAAATAAAAAAAGCATTGCTATAACAAATGAATGAAAAAACGACCTTGGTATTCCTATTGCCAGACTGGATATGATACAAGGAGAACCAAAAGTCCATTCTGAAAACAAACGAATTTTTTAAAATCAGTTTGAGGATTACAAGTAGAAAATTGTGATATACTTCTTTCAAAATACAGTTAGTGCAGACAGCCCAGGAGAGAGGGAAAGTCAACAAACTGACTTTTTCCAATTGCCAATACATTTAGAGGGTCCGGTTCTATCAATTATGTTTTCTTTTTCTTTTTTTTTTTTTGACGATAAAAACTTTTTAAACTCAAATCTGCTCTTCGTTTCCATTCAGGGTTTTGTAACTATCGATAAAATACTGTGAAATTGCAATATTAAACCCTTTTCTGATATTTATAAATCTTGTTATGAAGATTTCTTTTTATCTGCCATGGTATTTTAGAAAGATGCCTGGGCTCTACATTTCGAGAACTGAGGTTCTTTTTTGAATTTGACCTCGGATAATTTTCACTTGAGTGTTTCCTTACCTGTGAAATCATGGGAGCAGAGGAGATTAATATCCTGCTCTCAAATTCTAAGCTTCTAACACCTGTCATGATCCTTGGACCTTCTTTTCAGATCAACTCAACTGATTTAAGAGGGTACATAGGTCCTCTTCTGGTTAAGTTGAACAAAATAACGTAACTTTCCTACATAGGTTGAATTTGCCAAAAGAAAAGTACCGATCTATTTTGGAAACGCTCTGAAGCTGCTTTTGGTCACTTATTAAGACCAGGTATTAAACTGGCTCAGTAAACATTTTGATTCTATGCTTGGGTCTTTAAAATCCTTCTTAGTGTTTAGTTCTAGTGGATTTTCTGTTGGTTTGTTTAGTTACCATGTGTCAGGTCAGGCAGTGGGGTTGGCTAGGATTGAGATGCTAATAACCAATGCCATTGGTTAGATTCTTCTTCAAAACCAAGAGATGTGCAGATTCTCAGATCTGGAAGAGTCGTTACGAAGGCAAACCAACCTTCTATTTTTAAAAATGAGTGAGTTGGGAATTCTCTGGCAGTCCAGTGGTTAGGGCTTTGTGCTTTCACTGCCAAGGGTGCAGGTCCAATCCCTGGTCAGGGATCCCACAAGCTGAGGGGAGTGGCCATAAATGAAATAAATAAATTTTAAAAAATGATTGAGTTGGCATACCTTCCTCAAGATCACATACTTGTTATTTTCCAGATGGGTGACACACTGGAGATTAAGACCCCTCCCACAGGAAGGGGTATACAGGCTCTCCCAGTGCCCAAAGGGACAGGATATCATGCTAAGGTGTTAAACCAAGGTTTTGCCCTCAACCCTCCTTCCATCCCTTCCTTCCCATTTCTTCCCCAGCCACTCAGCATGAGCAAGAGCTTCCTGTGTATGTTGAGTCTTAGGTAGGAAGGCCATGGAGAAAATAAGGAGAATTTCTGGCTTCCGGGTTTCTAAATAGAATATCTATCATGGATAGCAGTCTTATAATTACAGCTTCTCATTGCAAACACCCGGCCTGAAAAACAGAACACCGGGCTTTTTGGCAGGGGAAGTGTGTGTGTGTGTGTGTGTGTGTGTGTGTGCGCACGCGCTTATGTCTGTTTTTTATTTTGTTTTATTTTTTGAATACCCAAAGCTGGGCTTTTGCATGTCAGTAGCCAAAGCCTCACTGATTCAGAGCAAACACTCTATGGGATTGTAAGGATAGTTTTACTGCCACATAACGGGAGATAAAAATTTGAGCCGCTGGGAAGTCAGCTAGGGAGACGGAGCAGGAAACGATGAGGAAGAAATTATGGCATGTCCCTGAGAAGTCACACAGCGCTCACAACCCAGGCGGAGTCCCCAACGGGGCAGGAGAGAATAGCTCGTGAGTTTTGCTGGATTTGCTGACACAATCACCTTCCTCTAGGGCCTGGTTCTCAGCTTTCCGTGGAAACCACAGAGAAACCCTCCAAATATGCATTTTTTCACTTTGCCAGAACAAAGAAGCAATTTAATAAATTCAGCTTAATTTAGGATTCCACTTGGTAGATGAGTTTGCATTTCTTGTTTACACACACCAGCGATGGGAGGAATAGAACGGTGGCTGCCGAGATGAGCTTTTGCTTTTAGGTATTACATACCATCCACTGAACACAGCCGCTTTCTCTTTTGTAGATTAAGTTTGCCATAAAACTTTTGTTCTGGGGCTTCCCTGGTGGCGCAGTGGTTAAGAATCCGCCTGCCAGTGCAGAGGACACGGGTTCGAGCCTTGGTCTGGGAAGATCCCACATGCCGTGGAGCAACTAAGCCTGTGCGACACCACTACTGAGCCTGCGCTCTAGAGCCTGTGAGCCGCAACTACTGAAGCCTGTGCGCCTAGAGCCCGTGCTCCGCAATAGGAGAAGCCACCGCAGTGAGAAGCCCGCGCACCGCAACAAAAAGCAGCCCCCACTCTCCACAACTAGAGAGAAGCCCCTGCAGCAATGGAGACCCAATGCAGCCAAAAATAAATAAAATTAAATAAATTTATTTAAAAAAGGGAAACAACTTTTGTTCTGTAACTTCTTATTTTTTCCTGCTCCATGGACTTCCAATCAACTTTCTCCCAATTTCTCAAAAAAGAGAGAAAAAAAATCCAACTTCCTTCTCTCCTCTCTGCTAGATACAAGATATGAATGGGAGAGGAAGGCATTTTGTTTGTTTGTTTGTGGCTGCAGCATACTTGCAGGGTCTTAGTTCCCCGACCAGGGATTGAACCCGGGCCCTCAGCAGTGAGAGCACAGAATCCTAACCACTGGACCACCAGGGAATTCCCAAAGGCTTTTATTTTAGATTCTAATATACCATGAGTCCTGTAGGGAGAAGTTAGAAAAGTGATTGAGGGCCCAGCCTGGTTTTTCTCCCCTTGGGTCAACACTGTTTGAGTCCCAGTTCTACCTGAAAGGAAAGAAAATAATAAGGTAGCTGTTTGTATCTTTCTGTGTGTGTGTGTGTGTGTGTGTGTGTGTGTGTGTGTGTGTGTATAAAATAAATCAACTCACAGCCACAGAAAACAACAGCCTCTTCTACCTGAATGGTACGGAAGTATTACCAAGGTCACCATCACAGCCACTAAGGCTTTTCAGGTATTTGACCTAAAAAACTAAAACAAAAACAAAAAACAAAACCTCGGCATTATCTAAGTTTGAAAATGAATACCGTCTCTATTTTTCCTACCAGATTTTAAAAAAGAAAGAAAGAAAGAAAAATACCCTCACTTAGGGACTTATTGAAAATCGAGAAAAGGGAAATAAAAATGTGTCGAGCTCAAGTAGAAAAAATCGAGGGCAGGGCCCCTTCTGCAACCCCTTTGTTCAGGTCCCTATAGAGCCGAGACAGTAGGTCTCAGACCTGGTCAGGTCAGCTCCTAACTGTCCACTCATATGTCAAGAGGATCCTGGCAGCCGCCCAGGCAAGCGAGAGGCTGCTGTAACGTGGGATCCTCCTCCTGTTAAAAGGACATCCAATGTGTGTCTGCAGGTCGTGAATAGGTGCAGGCAGTGCCCAGAGAGAGAATGACTCCGGATAAACACACCCACGTATCACATCCACTCCTTGGGGGAGGCGCTTAGTATTTTAAAACCGTGTTCAAATATTCAAAGGCATTTCTTTTCTCCGTGTGCCAGTGACAAAACATGCTGTGAATCACTTGTAGCTCACAAAAAAAGGAGTTACTCATTTTTTTTTTTTTTAAGGGTTTGGTTACCTTTGTAGTTACAGTTTGATGTCATTAGCTGGCTGATGGGGTCATAGTCCCTTTTTGGGTGATGTCAATTTTGAACAGGTGTGCAAGCATTTTTATATAGATTTCATTTCACCCTGGTTTAGCTGCTCTCTTAAAACATTTCTATGATTGTAGTATGGCAACCGTCTCAGTTTTGGTCCAGTTTCATTGTTAAATGGATGCGGAAGGTGTGTAGAGCGGGCCTCTATCTGGTAACCCTCTGAATCCTATCATTTAGAGCTAGCAAATTTCTCAGCAATCATCTGGTCCAGATTTCTCATGTTTCAGATGACAAAAGAAGTCAAGAAGGGTCCAGGGACTTGATCTGGTAGCTGGTAAGTAGCAGAGCCGTAGGTGGAGACTAAGACTCTGAGCCCTGGGCTCTCTTTGTGAGCCCTGAACTCCTGGAAGCTCAGGATGGGGCATCAGTGTTACCCACCTCTTCCTATTCAACACGAACTCTTGTTTCCCAGTGTCCTCAACCAGGATCCCCTTCTTCACCTGTTAAGCCCTCCTGCTTCTCAATCCATTCTTCGAAAGCTCTAATTATTAAAAGAGTCTTCCAATATTTGTAATAACTTCTGCTGGAAAAGCATTTTATGTTTTTTTTTAATTTAATTTAATTTTTTTATACAGCTGGTTCTTATTAGTTATCTATTTTATACATATTAGTGTATATATGTCAATCCCAATCTCCCAGTTCATCCCCCACCCCGCATTTTATGTCTATTTTCCATATCTGATTTTTTGAATCCTGTGACAAAAACACCTAATAGAAGTCTTTGCTCTTTTAGTTTTATTTCTTTATTATTGGAGAAAATGGATGGTTTCTAGAAAATGACTCTTCCTAGGGAGTTTTTCTCTCTGCTCTCCTTCCATTTTCCCTGAATTTATTATCAGTAATTTTACAGAAATCTTTCCTAAGTTACTACTACCCAAGGGAATAGTAAGCATAGGTTTCTTACCTAAATGGTTTTGAATTAATGTTAAGACTGAATTCTAACAAAAGGAGGGGGTTGAGTCTGGGTAGAAAAGCTCATCTTGAGAAGTTGAATCTGCCTCTGTAACTGAAGTAGTGAGACTGTAACTAGGGACTCAGCACTATTCCGACTCAATTTCTTAGTTGTGATACGGCCATGATCTTATGCTTATGATGCCTGACTTCTACCCTAGTTTACCATTGACTTAGCTTAGCTTGCTGCTGATGGAGAAAGCTGTTGATGCATATGGAGATTGAAGATTAGTTGTTCTCTAGGCTTCACCCTTGTTCCTTATTCGCCAGGACTAGCTGACCAAAGATTTATGGCTCAGATAATGTTCCAACCTGAAATGAGACCTGACGGCTACTTGGAACCTTGAGATGGAGAGGATCATCTCTGAAAACAGTACATAGCCCCAGTACATAGCCCCTTCCTCTTTTCCCTCTACCATCTCTGAGCACAAGCTGGGGAGTAGGGAGTTGGTTCTTTGGGACATGAGTCCACCTTCTCCCCAGGATTGCTGGCTTCCTGAATAAAGCTATCTTTCCTTTGACCAACACTTGTCTCTCAGTATTGGATTCTTGAGCGATGAGCAGACGAACCTGAGTTCAGTAACACTTCCTTTCTCCTGGTGATTTTCATTCCGGTCCAATCTTTTGAAATCATTTTAGGTAAGATCTAATCCCCTTTCCATGAAGTACTCCTTAAAATATTTGAAGTACGCTCTCATTTCTTCTGATTTCCCCCGTCCCAATATTTTTCTTCTCTAAGCTGCACCTCACACATTTCCTTTAATTCCTGGTGACGTCTCACCCTGTCCGTTTGACACAATGCCAGAGTCACTCACTCTCCCTCAAATTCCTGACATCTTGTCATTGTTTGTGTCCCTTCTTCAAATGGTCGTACTTACACTAAAAGAATAGTCCTGTGGTGTCTGCCTGACACAGACCACAGTGAGAGGGTCTCTCATTACAGACCCTTTACCTCCATCCCCGGAGCCTGAGATCACATTCACTTTCTTGGCCACCACATCACACTGTTAATTAATACTGAACATGTGGTTGACATCACTCCTGGTCTATTTTTTTTCCAGCTTGATGTTTCCATCTGTCCATGTCCCATTCTAGACCTGGTCCCTGGCATATTCGAAGTTTACATGTTTAGAATAATTTTACAGATAGACGTTTATATTCTCTGTGGCAGACAGTATATTGTCATGGAGGCTGAGCCCTTGAACTCCAGAGGCAGATGTGTGAGGCCAAAGCCTCACTGAGCTGCTTTGTCTCTGTGTAAACTGTGATCTCACCTTTCCCCACCCAAAGGCTGAGGAAGATGATGATGCATGCTTCACAATTACATGAAGTAATTCTGAAAAACATGTGATTAGGGTCTCTCTTGACATCCTTGTAGATAAAATGGAGAAAGATAGTTTCCATCAACCCTCTATCTCTTGAGATTAGGGTATTTAGCCAGTTATGAATTCATCTAAATATACTAAAAGGCACTTAGGACAGTGTCTAGCTTATAGTAAAAGTGCTCAGCAAACATTAACACTTGTTTTTAGTTAACATTGTGCTCTACCTTTTTTTCCCATTTGTTGAAGTTCTTCTCAATTTACTCCTCTTCCCCTCTCCTTTCCTTCCCTCTAAAATCTCATCACAATAACCCTGCCTTCCCTGTGCACCCTTAGAATGCTAATACTAGAAGTCTGCTGTGTTTTCTTACATACCTATTTTTTCTCCAAGTCTTTTCACACAGGTACTGTCGAGTTTGGGGGCCCAACATGGCTTAACATTTTCTATATTGATATATCTTGTTGGATATGAATCCAATAATGTATTAAAAATGATGTACCACAAACAGGATTTATTCCAGATATTCAAGGCTGGTCAGTGTTAAAAAAAAAAAAAAATCAGTTAATGTAATCCATCCATCACATCAATAAGCCAAAGAAGAAAAATCAGTCTTACAGTCAAATGCAGAAAAAGCATCTGATAAAATCCAACAGCCATTCATTATACAAACTCTCAATTATACAAACTCTCAGAAAAACTAAGAATAAAACGGAACTTCCTCCACTTGATAAAGAACATATATAAAAAATGCACAGCTAACATATATAATGGTGAGAATCTGGATACTTTCTCCCTAAGATCCTCTTTTATCACTCCTATTCAACATAATACTGGAAGTCTTGGCCACTCAATAAGACAAGAAAAAGAAATAGAATCATACAGATTGGAAAGAAAGAAAATCACTCTCCATTGTTTTTTGCCTGTTTATTACCCTCAGCTTGTCCTTCATTTTAACTCTCATTTGAGATTGCTCTTAATGGAAGGTTTTGGCTAACTTCTTACATCCATTCTTGATTATGAGACTTTTTTCCCTTTTGGGAGAATGTACTTTTTATAATGGGTCTCCATAAAAAGAGTTAAGGATGGTTTTAGGGTACCAGGAGTGGGAGGCTGGTCAGGTGAGAAAACTGCAAATTTTGAGGTGAATTATTCCTAAATTCTCATCCCAGGCTGCCTCTGAAACTGAAACTTTCTGAGACTCAGCTCCCTAAGTCAGAAGACAAGAGTAATGATATCTGTCTTGTAGTTTTCCTCTTTTTTTTTTTTCAAGCCATGTTGTGCGGCACGTGGGATCTTAGTTCCCTGACCAGGGTTTGAACCCAGGCCCCCCTGCTTTGGGAGTGCAGAGTCTTAACCACTGGACCATCAGGGAAGTCCCTGCCTTGTAGTTTTGCTGTGAGGATTAAAGTGGTAAAATAATGTAAATCACCTTTACTAAAAACACATCCAGGACATATGATTATTGTAGTGATGAAACCTCAGTGAACAAACACTAATGGGAGACAGGATCTGGGAGAAATATGAGGAAGGGTTCAGGGACAGTGAAATAGTTAATGTTGGTCTTGATGGGTGAATAAGAGAGCAGTAATAGAGCTAATCACTGCTGCTACAGAGAGAATATTCTAGAGCCTGCCTAAGTGGCCAATGGGTTGGGTGGTCCTCAGCATAGCAGTGACTCATAATACGTGTTTACCCTTGGTTCAGAGAGATTTGGGGTAATGGTCCCTGGGACTGAATGTGGAGAATGGATGGTTTGAGCCTGGGGCTCCTCAGTGTGCAGAACTAGAGACATTGCCAGCCACTTGTCTCTCCCTTCTTCCAATCCAGATTCCTTACTCTTGTCTGTAATGTGTTCCTTGATCCTTCCCAACTTTTGCTGTTGCCCCCGTTGCAGGAAAGAAAGTGGGGTGCGAGAGGATGGTCACGTCCTAGGTCTCAGGTGAGTTCCTGGGACGGCTGCTGAGTGTGGGTTCTTGGCTTCATGCAGGGAAGAATTCAAGAGCAAGCCATAGTAAAGTGAAAGAACGTTTATTCAGGGAGAAACACACTCCACAGACAGAGTGTAGGCCATCTTGGAAGGTGAGAATAGTGCCAGGGTACGGGCAGTTTTTATAGGGGTGGGTAATTTCACAGGCTAATGAGTGTGAGGAGTATTCCAGCTGTTCTGGGGAAGGGGTGGGGATCTCCAGGAATTGGGCCATCGCCCATGGCTCCTGTGGGTGTGTCATTTAGTGTGCTGATGTGTTACAATGAGCGCATACTGAGGCTCAAGATTTAGTGGAAGTCGACTTGTCTGCTGTCTTGGACCTAGTTGGTTCTAACCAGTTTATGTCATGTCCTCTGGCTATGTCATTCTTTTAAAGGTTGTGCCCTGCCCCCTTCCTGTCTCACCCCTACAGGAGCAGAGTTTCTCTGTTGAGGGTCTCCTGCCTCCTTGTCTCTGCTGATCCAGCAATTTGTTTCTGTTTTTTCAGAGGATGGGAAAGCATCTCTTACAATGACCAAAAGTGAAACTGGCTATTGATGGGAGTTGAGGAGAACACAGTCAGGGCAATCTGAGGTATGATCCTCTTAGAGCTCTCAAAGCATGGGGTCTGGACCTTGCCCCTGGGGATAGGAAATGCACAGTGTAGGTTTTTATCTCATATTGTCTCTTTGTCTCATCACTTGCTCAAGTGCCTTTGCAACAATGATTCTCTGTGGAAATATAACACCCCAAACTCTAGGTTCAGAAATAAGCTATCATTGCCCTGACACATTGCCTGTGAAGGTGGTTGTCTCCTCTCACATGCCCACTTTCTTAGAGATAACACACAGTGACTATTATTTCCATTCTAAGCTTCACTATGTCCTTCCTTCGTGCTTTGCATTTAGACTGCCCTTCTTTTTCTAGCTTCCTAAGGTGACAGGTTAGGTTATTTATATGAGGCCCTTCTTCTTTCTTTAATATGGGTGTTACAGCTACACATTTCCCTCCAAGCACTGCTTTCCTTCAATCCCATACCTTTTGCTATGATGTGTTTTTATTTCTATTAATCTCCAAGCATTTTCTAATTTTCCTTATGATTTCATTTTTGGCTTATTTAGTAGTGTGCTGTTTAATTACCACATATTTGTGAATTTCCCAAACTTTCTTCTGTTATTGATTTTTAATTTAATTCCATTGTGATAAGAGAACATTCTTTGCTTGATTTCAGTCCTTTCAAATTTATTGTGGCTTGTTTTAGGTCTAGCATATGGTCTATCCTGGAGAATGTTCCATGTGCACTTGAGAAGAATGAGTATTATGCTGTTGCTGGGTGGAGGGCTCTATAGACAGCTGTTAGGACTAATTGGTTTACAGTGTTGTTGACGTCTTCTCTTTGTTGATCTTCTGCTTAGTTGTCTATTCATTATTGAAGTGAAGTATGAAGTCTCTGTTATTGTTTAGTTCTCCCTTTGGTTCTGTCAGTTTTGCTTCATGTTTTTTGGGCTTTGTTGTCAGGTGCGTGTATGTTTATAGCTTGTTATGTCTTCCTGATGCATTTACCCTCTAGTGAATTCTTCATTTCAGTTATTGTACTTTTCTGCTTCAGAATTTCTTTTTTTCATAATTTATATAATTTAATTGATAATCTCTATGTTTGGAATATTTTTCTCAGTCCTTCCTTTAATTTTTGATAGGTGGTTTCTTTTAATTCTTTGAATATATTTATTATAGCTCTTTAAAAATCCTTGTTTAACAAGTCAGATGTCTAACTTTCTATTGCCTACCCTCCCTCCCCCAACTGTGTATAAACCATAGTTTCCTGTTTCTTTGCATGTCTTGTATTTTTTTGTTGAAAATTGGATAGTTTTAATAATATCATAAATCATATTTCCCCCCTTGCAGGGTTTGTTGTTGTTGCTGTTAGATGTTGTTGTTGTTTTTTGTTGTTTGTTTAGTGGCTTTTCTGGGCTAATTCTGTATAATCTGTATTTTTGGTCATATGTGGCCACTGAAATCTCTGCTTGGCTAATTTGATGGGCAACTAATGATTGGACACAGGTTTCTTTAAATGTATGCAGTGGTAAGTCAGTCTTTGCTGGGGACCTCTATGTGTACGTATGTATATTGGGACATGCCTTCAATTCTCAGGCAGGCAGTTCACTACTCTGCTTTAACTTCACTTCTGGCTCATGCAGAGCCTCAAAGTCAGCCAGAGGGGAGGGATTAGGGCCTTTTCAAGTGTTTCCTGGGCATGTGCACAGCTCTACAAATGCATACAGTTTTCTAGTTCCCCAGGAATATGTCAGAGCTTTTCCAAGCCCCCTATGGGCATCTCATTTCCCAGCTTTTAAAAAGTTTTTTGTTCCGTCCCAAGTGCTATTGTTATCTCAGGCAGCTGCAATGTTAAACAACTGACACATATTGTTTTTTGTTTGTTTACAAATGCCTTGGGAATAGGGTTGTTTGAATAGAATGAGTTTTGAGTAAGGTCATATAATGATAACCTTGAGAAGAGTACTTTTCAGGATGCTTCTAGGTAGATCAAATAGTGACAGTTCTCTGAGGATAGGCTTTGAGGAGCTCCAGACCCTCTTTCCTCCCTCCAGTGGCTGCTAGGCTGACCATTTTCACAGCTATCATAGTTGTGGGGCTGTTAGTTTTCAAGGCTACCAGGGAGATGGGGAAATGGGGATGGGATTAGGGCAAGGAAAAATATAGGGTTCATTGTTTTTACTGAGATTCAGCAGGTTTTCTTGAATTAGTGTTCCTCAGATGATTGCACACCTTTGGTTAATTTCCAGAGTTCTAACAAATGTTGTTTTTGACAATTTTTCCAGTGTTCTCATTGCTTTCATGGAGGAGTGGATTGTTTGAGGTCCTTACTCTGCAATTTCAGAAATGTTTCTACAGTGATTAGGTAACAAATGTGTGTGTGTGTGTGTGTATATATATATAAAGGAGGGGGCTGGGGAGAGAGAGAGAGAGAGACCACCTTGTGGATGTGAATATGGTTTAACTTGTAGACCAAGGTAGGAGCAGTCTGTAGAAAGTTCCCCCCACCTCATGATAGAAGTACAGTTGTCCTTTGGTGTCCACAGGGAGCTGGTTCCAGAACTCCCACCCATGGACACCAAAATCCGCAGATGCTCAAGTCTCTTATATAAGATGGTTTAGTACAGTTGGCTCTCCATGCCGAACCTGGATATGGAGGGCTGACTGTAATAAATTCCTTGCTTAGATCTAAACTTCCACCCTTAGGGAGCTGTTCTTCTGGCGGGGATGGTGTGTGTGTGTGTAACTAACTCTACCTGACTTCTTTTTTTAAAATGCACATAACTGTGAGAAAGATAGGTAGAGTTCACCCAGTTGTTTCTCAGCCAGAAGGAAGTTCTCTGAATGAGAATTTGACCAGAGTGGAGATGCGGGCTGGTGAGAAGTCAGAATGAAAAGGAAGAAGACGGAGGCACTAAAGACAGAGATCTCCTAGTTTCCAAATTTCCTGAAAAGTCCCTCCATGTAGATTGGGGGTGGTGTGTGTGTGCACACGTGCATGCACATGTGTGTTTGTTCATGGTTAGAAAATCACAGAAGAGGAGGTATAGAGGCTCCTGGACTGTGTCGACTGAAAAAAAAAAAAAAAAAGCTAAGAATTATGTTTTATTCAGCAGACATACTGAGGACTTAAGCCTGGGAGGCAGCCTCTCAGATAGCTCTGAGGGACGTTTCCAAAGAGGTAAGGGAGGAGCCAGGGTATATAGGAGTTTTTGCAGCAAAAACCAGGTGGTCAGCATCAAAAGATTACTGTTAATTAAAGAAAAACCAGACATAATCAAGTTAATGAATTTAGTGCTTTTTTCTTTATGGGAAGATGCAAGAGTCAGGGCTCACTGCAATCATTCCTTTGAAATGCACCTTAGCTATCTCGGGCCAGTATCTTGTTTTTTTTCCATCCTGAATTCCCTCAGGGTACACTGTGGAGAGGGGTCATTGACTGCAGTGGCTATGGTATTATGGCCATAACATCTTTGTTTACTGATATGGCAGGCAACTTTCTTCGTCCACAACTGCAAGTCCGAAGGCAGGAACCTGCTCTTCTGTCTAAGTCATGCATGGGTGAGTCCCTCTTTCTGCTTCAGTCTTTTTTTTTCTTTTTTAAAGTTCAGAGACAGGTTAAGTGAGCTATCTACCATCCAAGGTTTTGTTTTGTTTTTGTTTTTTTTATTAATAGTAATCTTTTATTTATTTATTTATTTTTATATTTATTTTTGGCTGTGTTGGGTCTTCGTTTCTGCGCGAGGGCTTTCTCTAGTTGCGGCGAGCAGGGGCCACTCTTCATCGCAGCGCGTAGGCCTCTTCATTATCACGGCCTCTCTTTTTGTGGAGCACAGGCTCCAGACGCGCAGGCTCAGTAGTTGTGGCTCACGGGCTTAGCTGCTCCGCGGCATGTGGGATCTTCCCAGACCAGGGCTCGAACCCATGTTCCCTGCATTGGCAGGCAGACTCTCAACCACTGCGCCACCAGGGAAGCCCCTTCTGCTTCAGTTTTAATGTCCATGAAAACAAGGTTGATGAGCTAGTCTAAAGTATTTCTGGCTAGAAATTCTAAAGTTCTATGAGGTAGAAGCCTGCAAAATATAGCAAACCACATTTAAAGTGAACTAGTAAGAGCTTGAAACTTTTTTTTGAACTTATTTTTTGGAAGTATTTTTCCCTTTTATATGCACAATGAAACAAAAGAGCTACTGAGTCCCACACTGAGCTGTGGCATCTTTACTGTTTACCTTTAGTGTTGGAACAAATGTCCTGGCCCAGCAACTTCCCCCATCGTGGCCTTTTTTTTTTTTCTGGGGACAGAGCATGGTGTGTCTCATTAGAGGAAGGAAGCAGCCTCTCACTCTGGTGAGTTCAGATTACACACGGATAGGATGGGTCACTGTCACCAACATTAATAATGAAAGATGGATGGCTGTGTAGGGCACAAATAAAGAATGTTGGTAAATCCTCTTACTTGAGAACTGATCGGGAGTTCTGCTGACATCAGGAGTTGAGTTTTTAACACCCCAGAATATTTGCACATAAGATGAGCTGAAATTCACACTGTTGACCTTGGGATCGCTTTCAGTCGCCCTGTATTTCCAGGAGGATTAATTTATCAGCCTCTACTGTTTATCACCAAGGCTAATTCTACTTGAGGCAATATAGTGGCTTAAATAAGTTCCCTGCAGGGCCTTAGCCATCTTGTAGCCGCCCCCTGAAAGCTCTAGACCTGTGTTGATTGCATGCTTTCTGCTCTGCTCTTGGGTCCAAATATACCCTCAAATGCTCTATTCGTAGCCAGAGGCAAATGACTGATAATAGTTTGCAGTTCTTCCCAAGAGTATTTTCAAATGAAGAGGAACAAAGTAACAAAGTATCAAGAATAGCAGAAAAGTGACACCCAGTGGGCTGTGTTCTATCGTGATTGTCAAGTGAGCTGTGATGGGGAGGCCACATCAAAGCCAGGGAGTGAAGCGTATGGTGTTTAGTCATGTCTGCTGTGGGTTAGCGAGAGTTACCATGGTAAACACGACACATTGCTAAGCCTGGTGTACAAGGAAGATATCTGTTGTGCAGTTCATCTGAACTGGGTTTGATTATGACCTCTGCCACTGACTTACGGACTGAGCTCCTGAGAGAATTAAAGAGAAGATGTGAATTAAATGAGAAGGTGTGTGTAAAATGTTCAGAAGAGTGTGGGATGAGAAAGCAGTTGTGCTTTCCTAGACTGTGAATTCTCAAACCTATCTTATTCATCTTTGTATTCTGGCATAATGCCTGGCCAATAATAAGCCCTCCATAAATATTTGTTGAATTAATGTACGTTGCATAGAGAAACAGCTTAAAGGAATGAATCCAGTGGTTGGTTCTGAAGACTCAGGTCAACAAGTAAGGAAAAATTTGTGTAGTCACTGGGGCTCTCCTGAAGTTGCTCTTTATAAGTTTTCCTCCTATTTTTTTAAACTTAAAACGTTATTATTAAAGTAAAACAAACACAAAGAGAAGTGCACAAATCATAAGGGGACACAGCTCTGTGAATTCTCACGTATCATGTAACCATGATCCGCATAAAACTGAAGCAACAGCTCCCAGAATGCTGGTATTGCCTTCTCCCATCGTCAGCTACTCCCTGCCCTGAAAGATACCCTCATCCTGACTTCTAACATTATGTATTAATTTTGTTCTGTATTTTGTGAGATTCAACTATGTTGTTGCATCGAGTTGGAATTTGTTCATTTTTATTCCAGTAAATGAGTACACCATAATTTGTTCATCTATTTACCTGATGGATATATTGGTTATTTCCAGTTTGGGGCTATTACAAATAAAATTGCAATGACCATGTGTTTTGGTGCTTTTGATCTGCATTTCTGTGGGATGTGAGTAAAACCTTGCAGTGAAATTACCAGGTCACAAGGTATGTTTATGTCTGACATTAGCAGGTACTACTAAAAAGTTATCCAAAGTAGTTTTACCAATTTACATCCTCCCAGCAATGTCTGCAAGACCCCACCTCATGTCGTGTCATGACAGGTCAACACATGTCATTGTCAGCCTTTTTAATTTTAGCCATTCTGGTGGAATGTGTGATATTATTTATTTTGGTTTTAATTAGCATTTCCCTGATGACTAACGCTGATGAGCTTCTTTTCATATATTTACTGGCCCTTTGAATATCCCCTTTAGTGAATTTTCCTCTTATTTTTCTTTTTCCTCTTATTTTTTAAGACTGTGCTTTGCAGTTGGAATTTTAATTTTTAATGAACATATGTTATTGATTTTACTTGCTAGAAGTTATCAAATTCTGGCTCCATAAATCCAGGACTCTATGGTAAACTTGTTGCTAATTTCTTCTCTTTAAGGGGAAAGGTCAGTATTTAGATGTGTATTTTTGATACATTCTCCATTCTCAAGGAGATGTCAGACTTTTGGAATGGCCATCATGTGACTTCTTTATTTTTTTAAGTTAATTTTTATTGGAGTATAGTTGATTTACAATGTTGTCTTGGTTTCTGCTGTACAGCAAAGTGAATCAGTTACACACATACATATACACACTTTTTTTAAGATTCTTTTCCCATATAGGTCATTACAGAGTATTGAGTAGAGTTTCCTGTGCTAAACAGTAGGTTCTTATTAGTTATCTATTTTATATATATGTCATATATGTGTATATGTTGATCCCAATCTCACAATTTATCCCTGCTCCGCTCTTTCCCCCTTGGTAACCGTAAGTTTGTTTTCTACATCCGTGACTCTATTTCTGCTTTGTAAATAAGTTCACTTGTACCATTTGTTTTAGATTCCACATATAAGCGATATCATATCCTGTTCTTTCTATCGTGTGTTTTAAAAAGTATTTAAAATAAAAAGCAAACATTCTCTTGCTCAGCAAAAACCCAAGTTGGGATCAGTGTTACCGTTTGTCTTTTCTAGGCATCGCTCTATTGGAGAGAATCAAAATGTCTGCATGTTTGTAAACACCCAGAAGTGCAGTAGAACCGTGCGCTGAACAGCCTCCCCAGAGGCTCTTTGTCTTGCCTCATCTGAAGGCCTTGGTTCTCATCCAACCCCTGCACCTGGGCTGGGGTCCCTTTGAGCTGACCCCTTGGTTGGACTGTTTGTCCCTGGATGCTGCCTGTTGCCTCACCTTTAGCTCCTGGCTCTGCAGCTGGAAGCCGGTAATGTGCCCCCTGCCACTATCCCTGAGCCCCACTCAGATCCCACAGTGCCGAAGCATTTAGTTCCATCCATGGTCCTTTGGGATTTATTCCCAGAATGTAAGCATGAGTCAGCATCAAAAAAAAAAAATCTATTTTTTCTGGAACTGAAAACTATCCTGTGGACCCTGGATTGTGTGGTGAGCATTCCCAAATGTTTGATTTCCAAAATTCACCATAGTTGATAACCAGGATGGTGATACAAAATCCTGAGAGCTTTATAATGCAGTGTAGTAAAAGCTGCAATTATGAGCATTCATTCAAGCAGTTTTCAGTAGAAGAGGGGGCAGGCTCACCTTGGGCTAATTTGTACGTTCAGAAAAATGACTGAGCCTGTGCTGTGCTCCCTGATGAACTGTCATGCGTATATAAATGTTGTCTGGCTTGTGTCTATTAATTCTCATCTCAGCAGCAAATGGGATCTTTGCTACTGAGTAGTTTTTAATCAGTCTGTGAAATCTGCATCTAAATAAATTGGCTTAATCTTGAGAAAAATGATTGCAGTTGGTATGGCTCACAGTTACAAGAATGTCCTTTAATATTCACAGCTCGTTCTTTGAAGGATGCTAGGGACTACACTTTACCCCGACACACAAAAGGTCACATGATGCTGTGATGACATTGATGGTGACATGGACCTAATGCTTCAGCTAATGACAAGGGAGAGTGGCACGTCAGCCCAGGAAAGCTGGAGCTCTTGAGGCTCACAGGGAAAAACTTCTGCCTTTTAGCAGCCCCTTAGATTTTCCTTGTAACTTAATTAGTTTCCATAAAATAAATGTGCCTTCTCTTGTGCACTGTCAGCAAAAATAGAATGTGCTCAATCTTTCCTCTGAGTTTGCTGATTTTACTCGGAGAACAGTTAAGCCTAACACTTTCTAGATTTCTTTCTTTCTTTGTTTTAAAATCAGCATCCTCTTAGTTCATTAGTGTCTGAAAAGATTTCTAACAAATATGTGAAGGGACACACTGTCCCTGCGGTAGGAGTACGAGACTTGCCCAGTAAGGACATGAGTCCAAACCCTGGCGCTATTTTTGGAAATGTGTGATAGGAAAGTACTACGTGTACCAAATAAAATAAAATTATTTTCTGGGTTTAAAATAGCAATTCGGGTGTCAAATTTATCTTTACTGATAAAATAATTCGAAGTAGATAACAAAACGCTTCATGTACAGGATATGAGATAGAAGTCAATCTTTAGCCTCACTTCCGTCCCTCTTGAATCACTCTTGGTCTTATTTAGCTCAACCCTGTCACCTGTCACTCAGCGCTGCCTGTGAAGGTGGCCCCACTGAAGCATCTATTTCTCTGCCTCCATCACAAACACCCCCCTACTGCTTGCCCCAACTCCTCAGCCCAGGAAATGGCAACTCCATTCACCCAGCTGTTCAGCACCCACATCTGGGGGTCATCTTTGACTCCTCTCTCTAAATCATATCCTGTGGCCAGTGCATCCGTTGTTGCTTCTATGGCCCCAGTACATCCCAAACTGTCCACTTCTTCCCACCTCCAGCACCGCCCCCTAGCTGAAGCTACTCACCATCGCTTCCCCCGTCTGCTCTCCTTGGCAGCCCCTCCATCCACACTGGAGCCACACCGATCTTCTTACGATGCTAATTCAGTCTATAGTTCCCTGGCTTCCCCACTGGAAGAAAAAACAAATCCAAGCTCCATGTCGTGGCCCCACCACCCTGGTTTTCTGTAGCTCCCTCTTGCTTGTGTTCCGGCAGCTGGGTTGGGTTTGCTTCAGTTTCATGAACCAGCTCCTACAAATACGGAAGAAACTCATAACACAGTAGAACAGGTAGTGGCTCCAAGACTGAGTTTATCGCGCTGCAGAGTGTTGGCAATATCTCAGAAGGGGAAAGGCAAAGCTGGATTCTGCAGGGAATCTGAAGTTTGGTTTAAGGCAAGTCTTTCAATGCAGGGGCTTAACGAGGATTGGGTAAGACTTGTGCTACACCAGGATTTGGATAGGTGGAAACAGCAAGGTGAGAATTTTGAGGCAAAGTTTTAGGGCTTGAACTGTTGGTGGTTTTAATTAAAGAATGGATGGGTCTTTGGGGAAGTTTCTGTAATGGATCAAGTTATTTGCCTGGAAAGGCATTTCCTGGAATAGTAAAGTGATGCCAGTGAAGACAAGGGAATAGTGAAGTCTGTAGAGTCTACACTGCAGATTGTAGGACACATATGTGTGTGGGTAAGATAGTTTCACCTCAGGTCCAAGCTGTGTATAAGGGTGGATGGTCCTGATTCTCACAATAATCAGTCTACAGAAGAGAAAATATACGTTTCTGAAGTATATGAAAAGATGCTCAGCTTGACTCATGAAGATAAATATATTTGAAAACTGAGATATTTTTTTCACCTGTTAGACTTCCAAAGATCAAAAAATTTGATGGAATCTTATGATGGAGAGGAAAACAGGGAATCTTACACATTTCTGGTGGTAATGTCAACTGGTAGAATTTCTGTAAGGAGGGCAATCTGACAATATCTATTAAAATTATAAATGCACATTCC
>NW_006780162.1:2092684-2100911 GCF_000442215.2 Lipotes vexillifer | reverse complement strand
TCCTGCTGTGTGGAATAAAAATGATCACTTGTGAGTATTTATCCAACCAGTCTGCTAATATCCAAAGGAACCAGTGTCCTGTAGAATATATTTTAGGAGGTACTTTTTAACTGGTGATAATTAGTCCTTTGATTTAGATAAAAGTTGCAAATGTTTTTCTCAGTGTTTTTACTTTGCATATGGTGATTTTTGCCGTGTGAAATTTTGTAATTTTATGTTGACAAATGTTTTGATCTTTTTTTCAAATGGCTTCTGGATATGTGTCATACTCCCAAGATCATAAAAATACTCTGCCTTGGTTTCTTCTTTTTTGTCTTATTGTTTTGGGGCTTAATTTTTGGTTACATTTAAATTTTTGGTCCATTTGGAGGTTATTTAGGTGTAACTTGTGAGTTATCTATTCAATACTATTATTTTTCCATGTGGTGACTCAGGTTTTTCAATACTATGTATTGAGCAATTCATCCAGCTCGTAGCATATACTGAATTCTCAAAAATATTTAGTTCTATCTCTGGAATCCCTAGTCTGCTTCATACATTTTTCCATGCATTCAATGGATCACACTTTTTAAATTATTGTAATTTTGTTTTAGGTTTTGTTAGTCAAGTTAATCTCACCTTGTTGCCTTCTTGTTCAGAAGTTTCCTGGCTCTCCTAGATTGTTTATTTTTCCTGTGAACTTTAAAAACAACTTGTCTAATTCCATTGTCTAAAATCTCATTGGTGAACTAATTTATCGTGTTAAATTTACAGATTAGTTTAGGGGCATTTCTATTTTATGATGTTAAGTCTTCCTATCCAAGTGCATGATATGCCTTTATATTTGTTCAAGGCTATTTCGTGTTCTTCAGTAATACTTTAATGTTTTCTTCAACAGGTGTATCACATTTTTGTTATGTTTATTACTAGGTTTTTGTTTGTTTGTTTGTTTCTAATGTAAATGTGAATTCCCCATTTCTATATCTATTAGCTGCTTGTCATCTGTAGATATGAAGGTTTTTGATTCTATATATTTATTTTGTACCCGGACATTATATGGAATTCTCTTATTGTCTGTAATATAATTCCAGTTGGGTTCTCTAGGCATGTAACCATATTGTCTGCATAGAATGATAGCTTTTCCTCCTTTCCAATTTTATATCTGTAATACTTGCTTGGCCTAATACCTCAAGAAGAATATCAGATGATAATGGTGATGGTGTGTGTTGTCTCATTTTCATCTTTAATGAGGTCACGTCTAGTAATCCCTCATTGATCATGGTGCTGACTTTCGGGTGGAGATAGATACATTGTATTATAAGAAAGTACCCATTTTTTCTCATTTTATTAAGAGTTTTAGCAAGAATTTATGTTGAATTTTATCAAATGCCTTTTCAGCATTTATGAAGGTCATAGGATTTTTCCTTCTTAAATCTATTAATATAGGTGAATAGATGTTATGATATGTAATCATCCTTTTATTTGGGGAATAAACCCCACATGGTCACTATATATTAATTTTTAAATCATTTGCTGGATTATTTTGCTGAGTTTTAAGGATCTTTATGTCAATTTCTTTTTGGATGTGTCTGCTACGTTTGTTGAGTTCTAGTGTCAGTGGTTTATATACTTTATTAAAAACAATAAGATGGGACTGGGATCATATGCTCAGCTACGGGTTGATCTCTGTTACCAGGGGACTGCTCAGGCCTGGATCACATGACCACTCTTGGATCTGGGGGTGGGGTCAGTTTCTTATTTATTGACCTATTAAACCACTTTATTGAGGTATGATTTACATACAAAAAGCTGTACATGTTTAATGTACACAACTTGATGAGTTTGGAGATAAGTATATATCTGTGAAACCATCACCACAATCTATGCCATAAACATATCACCTCTAACAGTTTCCTCCTGTCCTCTTATTATTATTATTGATAAGAACACTTAACATAAGAGCTACTCTCAGGAAACTTTTAAGTATACAGTATAGACTTGTTAACTATAGGCTCCATGCTGTACAGTAGATCTCTAGGACTTATTCATCTTGCATAACTGAAACTTTGTACTCTTTGACTAATACCTCCCCTTTTCCTCCTCCCCTCAGTCCCCGGCAGCCAGCATTCCACCCTTTTCTTCTATGAGTTTGACTATTTTAGATTCCTTATATAAGTGGTATCATGGACTGTTTGTCCTCCTGTGTCTGGCTTATTTCACTTTGCATAATGTCCCCCATGTTCACGTATATTACAGCAAATGACAGGATTTCCTTCTTTTTTAAGGCTGTATAATATTCCAGTGTGTGTGTATAGGTGTGTGTGTGTGTGTGTGTGTGTGTGTGTGTATACACATTTCCTTTATCCATTCATCTGTTGATGGACATTTAGGTTGCTTCTATGTCTTGGATATTGTGAATAATGCTACCTTGATCACAGGGAATTCAGGTATCTCTTTGAGATCCTGATTTCAATTCATTTGGATATATACCCAAAAGAGGGGAATTGCTGGATTATACAGTAGTTCCATTTTTAAGTTTTTGAGGACCATCCATACTGTTTTCCATAGTGACCATACCAATTTGTTTCCACCAACAGTGTACCAGGGCTCCCTTTTCTCCACATCCTCGCCAACACTTACTATTTTTTTATAATAAACATCCTAACAGGTGTGATGTGATATCTCATTGTGGTTTTGATGTGACATTCCCTAATGATTAGTGATGTAGAGCACCTTTTCATGTACCTGCTGGCCATTTGTGTGTCTTCTTTGAGAACTGCATTTATTCAATACCACTGCCCATTTTTAAATTGGGTTATTTGGATTTTTTGTTGTTATTATTGTTGTTGTTATTGAGTTGCAGAGGTTCCTTATATAGTTTGAACATTAACCCTTTATCAGATATATGGCTTGCAAATATTTTCTCCCATTCCATAGGTTCCCTTTTCATTTTGTTGATTGTTTCCCTTGCTGTGCAGAAGCCTTTCCATTTGACATAGACCTACTTGTCTATTTTTTCTTTTGTTGCCTGTGCTTTTAGTGTTATATCCAAGAAATCATTGCCAAGACCATTGTCAAGAAGATTTTCCTCTATGTTTTCTTGGGGTCAGTTTCACTTGAAGTCCATGAACTCAGAGTTGGATAGGGTTGGTTCTCCCAAAGTAAAATTGGGACCCAGTTACCAAAAGAAGGAGGGGTAGTAGGTGGAGAAAACAACAGACCCACCCCAGGCAGAGTTAGCAATAATCCAGCTTGGATATTTCTAGCTGCATTTGCCGTGGACACAGGAAGTTTCTCTGCTGATACTTATGTGGGTCATCAGGAGAACTCTTATTAGCTCTGGATTGACAATGTCCAGACTCCTTTCATGTGGGAGAATAAACTCCTAATTTGTTTAAGTCATTAAGAAAAACATCTTCCATATGGAAATAAAAGCAGGAAATTTTTTTTATGTCAGCAAAGCCAATGTGGGCAGTTCCATTGCCACTGGGGAATGCACTAGAGCTATTTCATGGTATTCTATTTCAAGGTCGCGGAGTGAATTCAGGAGCAAAGGGGAGGTCTTGAATTGAACCTCCTTATTTTCAAGCCAGTGGATGTGGATTCCTTCTTGAAAACAGTCCTGTATTCCAGTATGGTACATTTCTCTCAATAACAAAAAGTTGGAACCGAAAACAATTATTGAGTTTAACATAGTTCTCATGTTCTCAGGAGTTTTCGTGAAAAGATCTGATTTCCATTTGGTGATAGTTGAAGTGCTTTATGAAATATTTATAGAGGGAAGATATGCTTCCTTGCTGTCTTTTTATTCAAGACTTCTCATTTAACTTGCCCTAGATCAAATCAATATTAGAGTAATAATGTAAAAGAAATTAAAACTGTTTTAAACAGCTGCTAGAATAGCAGTTTAATTCAAATGAGGGCAAGAGTACAGGGAAGAAAGTAAACGTGAACATAACTTAAACACAGCATTTAGGAATTGTTCAAGGATAATTCAGAGTAAAATAATCTGGATATATATGCTAAAACACTTAAATGACGAATTACAAAAAGGATGCTACTAATTAAAGGAATAAGATAGTAGTTCTGGTACTTGTGACTGGAATGTATGCAAATCATATTTATTCTTTGTGAAGATTCTTCAAAGGCACTTAAAACTCCCATGGACTTGGTATTTACATTTTTACACTGCCTTTTGATTTGATTGCCTCTTATGTAGGAAACACTGGGAGTGGAGGAAAGGCAGTATGAGCCTTACTGAAAGAGCATAAACTGTGGAATTCAGAAGACTGGGGTCTCATTCAGGTTCTGCTGCTGCCCAGCCTGGAGCAGTGGTTTGTTTTCTCAATGCTTCATCCTCCTCTTCAGAAAAGATTGTCAAAGTCCCATCCCATTTTCACATCCTGTAATTCCACCAGTCAGGAGCAGTAGTGCACCTCACAAGGAACGCAAGTGAGCAACAAAACTAAACCTTCAAGAGCCTCCCTCAACAATAAACCAAAGTCCAGCAGTCACTGTGCATCAAACCATATATTCACTCATACATATACATGATACATACACACAGTATGTATCACAGACACAGGACACATCACACACACACATAATACACATCGAATATCATATATGAAACATACATCATATAGACATATAGATATGGTGCATACATCATATGTGCATTATATACATACATATGTACACATGTATTGCAGCATCTACGAAGTATCAGCCCTGCACTGCAGGAGAGTCATATAGCAGATGCAGAGTGCTTCAAAGTGCAGACTCTTCCTCCAGACTCCCGGCCACTCTACCTGCTGGGTGACCTGAGACCTTTTTTTTTTCTTTTTTCCTGGTCCCAATGCAGTGAGCCCTTCTCATCAAGTTTTCTGAAAGGCTTGCGCCTGGACAGGACCACATCGAAGAGTTGGTGCCAGTTGAGACCCACCATGTACTGCATCCCTGGCCAGAGGTCCTTTTACTTAACCTCACTGCAGCTCAATTTTGTCCTTTTAAAATTGGGCACAAATCCTAGTTTCTACCTCATGGTGCTGGCGTTAGGCTTAAATGAGATAATATGTAAAATACACTAATATTAATGCCCAGTACATACTCTACTCATAACCACTATCATCCCATTGAATTCTCCCAAGATCTTTACAAAGTACGGTGTTGGTTCAAAATCTCAGCGACTTCCTGGGTGAAGTCTGAAACTGGCCCTATAATACAGGGGGCAAGGCAAGACAGAGAAGCGAGGCAGACCACTCCACATTGGTGGATGGCAGCATTAATAACTGAGGAACTTATATATGAGGCACATCTTGGGCACCGCAAGACAAAGTAGATCCCTGCATCTACCACCAGAATCTTAGAAGTTGATACAGAGGCCTTAACTAGGTCTAGTCACCTATTGGGTCCAGATGGTCTCAACAACACCTTCTTCTCTCAAGTCTCCATCCTTGAAACAGCTCCCTGTGGGGGTGGGTGGACGGTACATTCCAAGGACGGGAGGGGGTGAGGAGCCTCTGATTGCCTGGGTTCGACTCACAGGTCAACCTGCGGTCACGTCCCCTGGATGACCTCCTCCAACACAGGTATTTCTGTCTCCATAGCACATGGCATCTGAAGGTCAGAGTCTAATTTGCCCAACAACATCATGGGTCCTGATACAACTGTTCTGGTCTGAGTAGGCAATTTGGTGCCGTTCTCTATGGCAGAACATTTTCGCCAGGCAATGTGTTCCTTGTCTGGGTCATGTGGTTGAGTTTTTCTTTCAAGCTGACTCCAGCTTCAATCCGGCACCCAGACCAACCCTTTGTAGGGGGCAAGAATGTTCCCTTATAACCTTAGAGGGTAACTGAATGTGGGAAGAGTGAGCAGTGATGATGTCACCGTCTACAGGCAACTCTGGGTGCAGAGAAAGGGGAAGAATCCAGCTTGCCAATGACTGCAGAAAGCTTAGGTGCTCTGGGGGAGAAGGTGGGCGCTAAATCATTGATAGATGCACATGGGCACAGCTCTGAGCTACTGTGGGTCCATTCCAGACTACCACAATAAAGTGAATATCACAATAAAGCAAGACACAGGAAATTTTTGGTTTCCCAGTGCATATAAAGGTTATGTTTGCACTATGCTATTGTGTGCAATAGTGTTACGGCTAAAAAAAAGTCCATACCTTAATTACTTTATTGCTAAAAAATGCTAACCAGTATCTGAGCTTTTGGTGAGTCATGGTAGTCACATCACAGATCATTGATTACACATCACCGTAACAAATATAACAATAATGGAAAAGTTTGAAATACCGCGAGAATTACCAAAATGTGACACAGACGGGAAGTGAGCAAACGCTGTTGGAAAAATGGTGCCAATAGACTTGCTTGAAGCAGGGTTGCCGCAAATCTTCAATTTGTAAAAAAACACGGTATCTCTGGAGCACAGTAAATTGAAGTGCAATGAAAGGCGCTATGCCTGTATGTTAGCACCTGTGGAACTCCAGGTGAGCGGAAGGTGGTATATCACCCCATGTAGTGTTCCTGTTTGGATCTTAGTTCAAATTTTGGGAGATGATACCAGGTAACTTTTGTGGTATTTTCTAAAGATGAGATTCTTAGTCTATGAATCATCACACCATGTATCAGGCTGGTATCCCCACAGGATGCTCTGGAGGTCACAGAGCATAGGAACCTCATTATTAGAAGGAATGTTACTGTCACTGAGCTCAGTGCCTCCCAAATGGCTGCCCACGAACCTGGGCTGGCCTGTTTTCTCCTGTTGTGACAAAAAAGCAAAATATAAACACAGTTATGTTTGCATTGGTTTGTAACATTTTTGTAACATCTAAAGTATGCTGCAGTTGAGTTATAACTCTGGAGTACATCCATGAAAAAAATGAGCCAAATTGTTTCTTAAAATGTCTCTGTTCCATCAAATTCAGAGGCCCTGGAATCCTGAATTGGAGCCAGCCTTCTATCTCGCAGGAATAGCACATGTGAGATAGCAGGTCAAGCTGCGTGGCTCATTGGGAACAGTCAGTCCTGCCTTGCCACTTTCTTGTATGTGGTCTGGAGTTTTTTTAACACCGCTGGGGCTCAGTGGCTTAAAACGACAATGGTTTATGTCTTACACCACATGCCCATTGCAGGTTCCCATTGCTTCACCACACTGCCCTCCCTCAGGGACAACGGCTCCACCTTTTGGAATCTTGATGATCACCATGGTCATGTGAGTGACCATGCACTGAATTTTAAAGGCTTCAGTCTTTAAAGGCTTCAATTCAAGCACTGAATTTCAAACGCTTCAGTCTAGAAGTGGTGCATGCTATTGCCCCTCATATTTCATTGGCCAAGACAAGTCATGTGATTACATCTAAGTTCAAGAGGGCAGGAAAGTACAATCCTACAAAGAAGTTCTTGGAAGGAGTAGAGGTAGAAATATTGGCAAATAGCAGTTAAGGCCAAACATACAGTTGTTCATTAATATTCCATTTTCTTTATTTTAGCTCAGCATTTTAACTGGTTGAAATATTTTTATATCTTGATTCTGGTATGAATTGTATTAGCTGCCAAATTTTGAGAGTCTATGGCATTTCGCTATAAATTTCCTCTAGCCTGGTAGTGATTCACTGACTAGTACATTCAGACTGCAGTTGTTCAACCATTTCAAGTCCACTTTCTCCATAAGAGGATCATGAGAAATTCTATAACAGTCTTTGCTGAAATCACAGCAAAGACACATTATTTGGGTATTTTGCCCTTGATTTATTAAAGTATGGTCTCTATCAAAAAAGGAAATAAGGTGGGTTAGGGGGAAGATTTGATGTTCTGTAAGTTTGGAATAATATGAACCAAAGGTCTGGATAATTGAATTTTTAGTTTTCATTTAAACATAGAGCCAACATTATTTTAATAACTTCAGTTAATAAGACATGATATTAGTTGGACTCTTTGGTTAGGTATTTGGAGGTCTTGCAGATGGTTTGAAACTGTCAGCCAAGTACCAAATCAACCTTCAGAACCAAAGAAAAGACCCACTTCTCCGAGAGTGATAACAGCAATAATAATAGCGAACACTTGCATGGTATTTACTGTGTGGATGTTTTGGAGCCAGGGCACATAATATTGTTCAGAACTAATCACATAGCTCCTCTTATAACCAAGGGGGCTGGGAGATTTAGTCTTCCTTTTTAGCTTGGAGAAAAATGGTCTTGAATTGTCTCTTTCATAATACGCCTTTTTTTTTTTTTTTTTTT
>NW_006780162.1:2082159-2092097 GCF_000442215.2 Lipotes vexillifer | reverse complement strand
CCCGTGTCCCCTGCATCGGCAGGCGGACTCTCAACCACTGTGCCACCAGGGAAGCCCGAGAATATATATATTTTCAAAGTTCAATATTAGCTGGAAAATTCAGAAATCACCATCCAAAAAATAAAACCACTGTTAGTTCTTCCATATTTCAAAGTGATATGAAATTCACCCACAAGGGAGGTGGTTAGGCAAAAATACAGTAAACAGAAGTGTGATTTTAATGAGCCCACAACCTTTCTTACACCATGTTGCTTCATTTGTTGCGTGTGTGTTGATGGAAAGGCATGAGCAGCACTAGTCCATTATTCCGGGATTTAAGGTAAGAAAAGTTAGTTTCAGGAAAATGCACACTCCAGGAGCACAGAAAGTGGAAGAAACACCTGATCGATGAGACAAGTACCAGCAGAGGGTGCTGGTGTGGCACAAAATTAAGATTTTTTAAAAAAAGGAGGTCTGGGCTAGAAGACAGCAGGTGTGAGGGAAATGTACTAACTGTTTGGGTCCGTTTGGAGGTATGAATTTCCCCGCTGCACGCAGATCTGTCTGGGTTTCAGTGATTTCTTGTGATGGCCACATGGATTTTAGGCATCTCCTAAAGCACAAACGCCTGACACTTGCTCCTCTGTCTGAGCGAGACTGGGAGAGGCTGTGCAGTTTGGCTCCTGTCTGCACTGGAGGCTTTCTATCAGCCCCTGGCTGCTCGTCTGTGGCACCTCCATGCTGGGTTCATGTGCAGTCTCTACTTTCTTATTTGCCCAGCTTTTACAAAACTATATTTGTGCGCTCTAGAAAATTTGCCAAACTGTTAATCCAAGAGGGTCCCATTTTCTTTTCTCGCGTGGCCACCTTGAAGACAGGGTGCCCAGTTCCTGGGAGCCTATACACAGCAGAGGTTGTGAAAGGTCGGGGAGGGGGGAACGAGGTGGGCTGCGTTTCCTCAGCAGAGCCTGACCTCCTCGGCTGTCAAACTACGAAGAGCTCTCGATAGTAAACGCGAGTAGGGCCTTCTCGAACCTGCTCTTCTGAACTGCTCTTTCAGAAAACTGACAGCGTTCTGGACTGGCAGTCAAGTGACCCACTGGGGTCCAGTCCAGCCTGTCTGGGCCTCAGTTTCCTCCTCGGTTCAGCGACAGGGTTAGACACTCTGATCCCGAGGCCTCTTTCAGCTCTCGCGCGCCACAGTCAGACACCTCTGAGCGGCGCGGCCGGTTCCGCCCTCCGGGAAGGGCAAGCGAGAGGGGAAGCTCTCGGTCAGCACCAAGGACAAGGGCCCCGGGGCGCTCTGTGCAGACGCAAGGTCACTTCTTAGCCAGTCCCGCTCCTCTGCGGGTGTCTGGGCGCCAGGGTTTGGAGGCGGCGCGGGGAGGGCCGTGTGTGCTGGGGAAGTGGTGAAAGCTGGGGGAGCAGCCCCGGGGAATGAAGTAAGGCCGGGCCCCCTGCGGTCTCGCAGATTCTGCGCCAAGAGGCCGAGGGCGGTTCCTGCCAGTCGGGCGCGGCGCCCCCGCCCCCGCCCGCCCCTGCCCGGCCCTTGGCGGGCGCAGCGCTGCTCCGCACCTGGAGGCCCCGTAAAGTCCTCCCCGCGCCTGCGTTGACCTCCTCCACCCCCTATCCTTCCCGAGCCTCGCCTTAGCTCCCCGCCGGGGCCGCGCCGCCACCATTGACCTCTCGAGGTTCTTTTGGACACACCCACGACTCTGACCGCATCCCTCAGGGCTGGGGGCCCCGGATGGCCTTTCTGCTCCCCGTGACTCAATTCCCTGTGGGGGAAGGGTCCCCACGACCCTCTCCTCCCACGCAGCCCGGAGCCCCGCCCCCACTTGCCCCGCCCACAAGCCCCGCCCGCTGTTGCCCCGGGAACCGCGGATCCCGCAGCTGCAGGAAGCGCCCGGCGCCGCGGAGGAGTTCTCGACGCCAGCACCGCCGCTCCCGCCGCCAGGGTCGCCGCCGCGCCTCAGCTTCGGCTCCCGCTCCCGCGCCCGCTCCGTCGGCCATGCTGCCCCGCCGCGCCCCGGCGCCCGGTGCGCAGCTGCTGCCCGCGCCCGCCCTGCTGCTGCTGCTGCTGCTCGGCGCGGGGCCCCGCAGCGGCTGTCTGGCCAGCCCGGTGCCTGCCGCGTCCTTGTCCGTGTCGGGGCCATGCGGCGCACAGCCCTGCCGGAACGGGGGTGTGTGCACCCCGCGCCCCGCTCCCGGCCCGCAGTCCCCGGCCGCCGCCCTGCCCCGCCGGGATCTCTGGCGCCAACTGCCAGGTGAGTGCACGCGGCGGGGGCGGCGGCGGGCGCGGCGGTGGGCGCGGGCCGGGGACCCGCAGCCTCTCCCCGCCGGCCACTGCGTGCTACCCGGTGCGGAGCTCCAGGGTGCCTGACACGAGCTTCTCCCGCTTCGGGAAGGGGACGGATCTGGCCTCTCGGCCCACGTGGACGCGGACCCCTGGCCGACCTTGCAAGTGTCGCTTCTCTGCCCACCCTGGAACTCCGGCCGTGCCGGCCCGGGGTTCTCGGAGCGCGCCGCTCCATGGCCTGGCAGCCACCCTAGCTAGCTAGCTCTGGTACTCCCGGCACGACCATTAGCCGCCAAGTGGCGCGCCCATCTCGGCCCGGGCCGAGCCACACTCCGCTAGAGCCGGGTCTTGGTACCCGTTTTGGCAGCGCAGAGGGACCAGCTCCTAGAGTCCCTGGCGGGGTTCAGGTCCAGGTGGCCCCTGCTCCTTGTCCCGCCGGATCCTGCGTGTGTCGAGGGTGAGCCATATGGGCGGCAGGGAGTGGGGGGCTCCGTGCCCAGGTGTCGGGCATTTTCCTTCCTTTCCAACCCCCTTGAGGGCTCTAACAAAGCCGCCGGAGGCCGAGAGGTCAGCTGCCTCCCCGCGGCCTGCGACCAGCCCTTTCTGAGCTTAGGAGGAAGTGTTGGAGCAGCGGGAAGCATTGGAGGGGACGTTGCGAGTCGGGCTTGGTGTGTCGCCTTCCCTGCCGGACGCTCCTGGAGGCGCATGTTTGGGGTAGGCAGCCAGGGAGTGAGCTGGGCACCGGGAAGCTTCAAGGAAGCGTGGGGCCATGCGAGGGATGGGAGATGGCCAGCAGCTAACCGTGGATCTGGGATTTCCAAGAGAATTTGGCAGATAATAAACAAGGCTGGCTTACAAGTTTGTTAAAAGCTCGGTGAAACCTACTAACACCAACATTTTCAGTAGGCGACTCGGCACACAGTGTGTGCAGGTAGAAAATCCCCAAGTCTCTATTCCAGGGCAGGGCAAGTGATGGATTTATCTGAAATTATTAAATTCAACCAAGTGAATGTGGAACGTATAAGGGATCAGATGCTTTCTTTCTTACATATGGAGTGGAGGAGTTTGTTTCTTATAAATTTGATAAAATGCCCCAAGAGTTACTTTGAAAACGCTCAATTGTACTTTTATTTCTTTGGGTAAGAGGCCAGTATTTTTTAATATAGTTAAATGGGATTGAGAAACTTGACCTTGACAGACAATTTTTGCTATTTCCTAGAATCTGTTTTTCCTCAGTAGTAGCAAATTATCAAGCTGAATCTGTCTTTTCAACGTTGTGCTCTTCTTTGTTAATTGGTTCCAATAAGCTTTAATTCCCTCAAAAGAGATGATGCTGACGATTAGGAGTAGGGTAATGATGAGAGCGCGCTACGACCCCGCGGAGTACATCTGGGGAATGAGGACTCTGGGGAAATGCCTGCTGGGGCCGCACGAACCATTAGGGCAAAATCTTGCTCACTAATGTCCCCTGTTGACTGATGATCTATATGACTTTTACTGGAGAAGTGAGTTGCCTGAATGCTCCTATCAAACCACTCTCATATTTACATGTCTGAAATCTGTCCTTGAAAGAAACAGTCAATTTGGATTCAGAGTGTAGTAGACATGGACAGGTGAAGGTAGATTAGAGTGCACATCAGTTTAAGTAAATGGGAAGAAAGACTGGATATTGGGGATTTAACCCAACTCTGAGACTTTTTTTTTTTTGGTGATTCTAAAAATAGAAGAAATCTTCAGGAAAGGGGAAGACCTCTTTATTGCTTCCTAGAGATGACTCAGAGAAGCATACATTTTTTTTGTCCTAAGTAGTGTTTTGATATATAATGTATTCATTCAGAAATGAGTCATGAACTAATACATAAGTATTGCAGAACCAACTAGTTCAAAACAGATTCAGGCTTCTAGGTCCTTCTGAGGCAGTCTTAGCTCTCTGAATGCTGCCCACCTGAGGAGAAGCAATACTGTGTTGGGAGTTCCGAGTTGAAGAGAGCTGGCGTAACTAATTCTAACAGGAAAGCTGAGCAAATTTGGAACCTGATCTGGTTCTGGCTTGGTTACCCAGAAGAACTTAAACTGAGATGATTCAGAGCCTTGTAAACCCATAAAAAATTGATTCCTGATCATTTTAATTTAATCTTTCATGTTCTTGCATTAACACTTGAGGCTCATTTTCTGTGGGGTGAAAAAGGCAATCTCAATAGAGAAGTTAAACAGAGGGGAAAAAACCCCTTACACATACTCAATTACAGATAAGGGAAATGGATGTTAGCCATTGCCGACAGTGTGCTTGCTGAAACAGAATCGCATGCTCGCCGGGTAAATTGAAAATGGAATTTTACCTGTACGTGAAGAGAATTCTGTAGACAGCAAGTGTCACCCCTCCCCCAACTACAAAGACAATAATGTTAGCGATGAAAACATTGGAACCTAACTCTGAAGTCCTCCCTCCCCTCCCCTCCCCTCCTCAGTCTCCCCCTGGCTTGCCTCACTCTCTTACTTCCGATCTTCTCTTTTACTTCCCACCACCCTCCTCCCGATCGAAGCCGCACCCCCTGCAGTGGAACCTTGGAGTCTTAACCACCAGACTGCCAGGGAAGTCCTACAGAAATGCCCTTTTGGCTTACTCCTCTCTGATCACAAAGCGCCAGCACTCAACCAGTCCTCAGTGGGCTATTCCCCCAAATCTGGGTTTTCTCTCGATTTCCTTAGAAGCCTTTCTGTCATCCACCAAGTGGTTATGTTTCTTGCTTTCCAGTTTCTCTATAGATGGTCCAACGATTACACATCTGCATTCCCTCCCCTTATCTTTCTCTCCTTCCTTCCCATCTCCCTCCCCTCTCATCCCTCCCCCTCCCTCCCTTCCTTCCTTCCTTCCTTCCTCTTCTCCTTCCCACCCCCTCCTCCTCCTTTTTTCAGTATGTGTTGAAAATTAAGAAAACCATGAACCACTAATTGGGATTAAAATGGATTAAGGCTGTCTTCAGCTTTTGTGTGGTCAGCTGGCTGACATTTGGGCAAGCCCCTGGGTCCAGGCAGTGCTTCTGGTATCATCGAGCAACAGGAACTCACAGAATCTGGGAACTGTGTGGTGTGAAGGAGGATGTGTGCATTTGAAGCTGAGCTGCTGCCCTTGAACCTGCTATGACAGGTGATCTAAACTGAGTCTCAGGTTCCCATCTTCGAGGATGGGATCTACCTCACAAGGTTGGTGATAAAGAGTCTGATTCTGTTTTCTGACGTTTGACTGCCGGCAGCTTTTAAGCCACACCTGTCCCTCTTCCCCTTCTGCCCACATGGAGGCAAAAGCTGATTAGAAAGCCTAGGTGTTCTTTCCTTTGGTGCTGGTGAGAGGATCAAACCATGCAAGCCCCTGTTCATGCTTCAGATACATCTTTTCTAAGTCCTCTAACATACTTAGACCTATTAAATCATGAGCATTCAATGGATTCTAAAAATGTATATGCAGGAGGGGAGAGATATGGGGACATACGTATATGTATAGCTGATTCACTTTGTTATAAAGCAGAAACTAACACACCATTGTAAAGCAATTATACTCCAATAAAGACGTTAAAAAAAATAAAAATGTGTATGGAAATCTAACCTACAGAGACATGATGACAGTGATGACTGTGATGATGATGGTGACTGCTAGCTCTTTTCTCAAGCACTTGCCACGTGCCAGCAGTATTTCAGAGGCTTTACAGATATAGCTTCCCAATCCTCATGGTGTCCTATGAGCTGGGTGCTGTAACCATCCCCATTATTTAGATGAAGTGCAGAAAAGTTAAATGAGAGGCCCAAGGTCACCCTGTTAAGTCAGTGTGGGATTTGAACCAGTTAGCTGGCTTGATGTAGAGCTGTAGAATCCGAACGGTGTGGAGATGAAAGTCCAGTCCTGGCCCTGTTATTTTTAGCTGTGTGACCTTAAATTAGCGCTCTAACCTCTGAGTCTTACCAGTAAAAAAGGGATGGAGTGATTTCTGACGCTGGGTTTGCTTGAAAACACCTGGTTTTTCTGTGAAACACAGTTTGATGGCTGTGCCCAGCTGGAGTGAAAAGCCTGATAAAGACACAGCAAATTCCCCTTATGCTACCCACCAAGCAAGACCTTCACTCAGAGTTAGAATTGTAGGTCCTGGATGAAGTTATTTTTACCATGATGACAAGCTTATGGACACTACATAAAAGAAACATAAGTATTTCTGATGGGTTTGAAAACACTTCAAACTTCAAATTAAAAAAAATTGAGGCTGCTGTTCTTGCCTTTCTGTTTCATTTGGGGAAGCAGGCAGGTATCAGAGGTGGCAGCTGCTGGACCAAGTTTTCTTTTCCCGTGAGTGGTACAGGAACTCCTCCCTTCCATTGGGCCTTCCATCAAAGGTAGAGATTATTTAAATTTGTATTATTTTGTTTTAATCCAGCTTTTTAATGAATTAATTCTTTGCCACATATTCAAGCAGTCAGACACCTGTTTGTTTCTTCATGTTATGCTCTCTAGGAATCTTATCCTTTGGGATTAGAATGAAAATGTGTCAATTTCTGCACTTGGAGGAAACAGGGGCTTGTGTAGCTGCTTTTTATGTAGTTTTACCCACTAAGCTGATTCTGTAACCCTCTCTTTGATTTAACATGGAACTTGAAACAATGGTTCTGCTTCAGATGAATCCATTTTGACTGAAGTTTGCTAACAAACAACAACAAAGAATTCTAGCTCTTTGCACAGCTTCAGCCTTCTCTGCTGGGCTTTTTGCACATATGCACACACATGCATACCCACACAAACTCACATTGTGATATGTGCAAAATGTCCTGTATTAGCTGTCAAGAGACGTTGCTTCTTTCTCTGGCTTTTCTACTAACTTTTTGTGACCTTGGGAGAGCAATCGAACATCCCCGGACTTCAGTGTTCGTATCTCCAAAATGGACTAGAATGCTTGTCTTATTTTCCTTTTAGAAAAGATGCAGTTAATAAATGGGACATTGTGAATTTTTTTTCGATAAATATAAAGGAGGATGGGAGAATGAATTTAAAACGTTTTGAAAAAAAGTAAAATGTTGCACAAATACAAGGTATACTACTAGGAAAAGGATTATCTGTTTCTCATATAAAATATGATTACATCAGTCTATTCAGTGCCTGTGATTGTTTTCCTTCAATGAAGAGACTCAGCTTTTTCTCCCTACTAGGATGAGTTATGCTACAAGATCAGTTTTAAAAATGAAAAAATTCATTGTACTGAAATTTTGATAAATGTATAGTTCTTTTTATTCTGAAATAGACAAAGAATTTCTCAGAAAATTCTCAGTGACTTTGTTTTCTTTTGAAATAAATGAATGAAACTCATCAAAATCCTTTGAACACTTTTAATAAGGGAAAGGAACAGTTGTTTTCCTTGGTACTATGAAAATGGAGTGATTTTCTTATTTGGTTTATCCGATGAATTCTTAGGAAACATCATTTTTCTCAGCTTGGCCACCTGACAAAAACACATTTCTGTCTTCAGCTTCTTTGCTTAAGCTTCTCATGTGACACGGTGCCATCCAAAATGCTTTTGTTTATGCCCTCATTTCAGGCATCAGACAGGAAAGAAAACCTATCTGAGGCCGAAGGGTATTTGAGTCAGAAAACCGAATGGCTGAGCTGTATTTTTAGATCTTCTTACCGATTCAGGAGGCAGCTGTGGTCAGTGCTGCCTAACCCAGAGGGAGGGACTATAGAATCTTGACCCCAGACAGAAAGTCCAACAGCACAGTAAAGTTTGTGGATAGAATTTCTTTATATTTCCTCTTTCCTCCTTCACCTACACTGGTGCCGAACCCTGGCTGCCTGTAGAGCTCAATGAGTGCCTGCGTCCCACTGTCCCACATCCCCCAAGTTCTGACTTAATTGGTGGGGCCTGGGCACCTGTGATTTTTAAAGGTCCTCCAAGTAATTCTACTGTAGGACCAGGGTAGGGAAGCCCCCGCTGGACTCTGGTCATCTCCCCTGACAGCCTGCCCAACATGTGGCCTGTGGCAGAGCAAAAGAATACAGTCCCGCCTGCCCTTGGCCCTCCTCATCCAAGAGCATCCAGTTTCAAACGGCCTGGAATTTCTGGCCCACACTTTCCTCCAATGGCAAAGATTTTGCATCTCAAAGTGGACTTGAAGTCTCCACGAAGGTGGTATGTGATGCAGTGTTGAGTCCAGATATGGGAATCAGAGGGTGGACTCTGAGTGTCCTCGGAGAAGTAATTAGTTTTTCTGCAGCGTGGTTTCCTCATCTGTGAAAATGGGACCCTGATGCCAACCTTGAAGGTTTCTGTGGCTTAGAAAAGTATCTAGTCCAGAGACTGGCCAATAGGAGACACCTACTAAAAGGTATCCATTGTGCGTATCTGTAAGAGGACTGTTGTTTATTTCATGTTTTTCCCTTGGACCAAAAAAAAAAAACAACAAAAAAACTTTCTTTCTTACCCATTTTCCAAAGAGACTAAAATTCCACCAGTGGAGATTCATTTCTTTGGTTGTGATGTATCAGATGCTAGAAAACTGGGATTTTGCTGCTGACTCCCTACAGCATTCACTTCTGTTAGTTCCTCCTCTGTACCTGCCTTACCATGTGGGTGTCAAAAACAGTAAGAGAACAATGTGGACTGAGCATGCGCTGGCCACCTAGCCTTTTATGGAATCATTCATTGCTTCATTTGAACACTGACCTGTCCTCGGTCAACACTCATACTGTGAGTCTTAGTGCAGTTGTCTTTAAGAGGAGGGGCTGGGCTTCCCAGGTGGCGCAGTGGTTTAGAGTCCGCCTGCCGATGCAGGGGACACGGGTTCGTGTCCCGGTCCGGGAAGACCCCACATGCCGCGGAGTGGCTGGGCCCGTGAGCCATGGCCGCTGAGCTTGCGCGTCCGGAGCCTGTGCTCCGCAACGGGAGAGGCCACAGCAGCGAGAGGCACGTGTACCGCAAAAAAAAAAAAAAAAAAAGATGAGGGGCTTCTCTAAGTCACCCCTCCCTGCTCCCCAGGGTGAGTGAGGGCAGAGCAGGACCCCTGACAGGGCTGTAAGCTTTAGGATTACAGGAGCATCAGGCACTGGACAGCAGACAGGCAACCAGCCAAGAATAGTTTTAACATTTTAAAATGGTTGGAAACAAATCAAAATAAGAACCAGATTTTGGGACGCATGAAAATGATATGAAATTCAAATTCCAGTGTCAATCAGGCTTTATTGAACACAGGCACCCCCATTCGTTTAAGTATTGTCTGCTGGTGGGCTCCACCAGCAGAGTGGAGCAGTTGCAACAGACTATGTTGTAAAGCTGAAAATATTTATCTGGCCCGTGACGAAGGAGGAGGTTGGCTGAATGTTTCCATAAACGTTGGTGGAAAGAATTTATTCTTCCATTTTTATTTGACTGAGCTAAATAAAGGCTGGTCCCCCTTCCCCTTCCCTTATCCTCCCTCTGTCCTTTCTCCTCGAGGGGTGTCTATAGCCAGGCTCTAGGGCCAGCCACTAAGGATGGATGCAGTGGGAGATATACCAACGGATAAACAGAGCCCTTGTCTTCGATCTCGAGAATCATCCTGGGCAGACTTTAACTTTTCATTGTACATCAGGCCTTGTTTAATATGTTTGGACACTGCAGTTAGTTTACTTCCAGGGAGGCATGTG
>NW_006780162.1:2070021-2082149 GCF_000442215.2 Lipotes vexillifer | reverse complement strand
GGGAAAGGAAACACCAGCTGTAGGGGTTTGGGGTGTGAATTTAGAGGTTTAGAATCCACACTCGGTCACTACAAGCTTGTTACCTTTTTTTTTTTTAATTTTTGGCTGCATTGGATCTTTGTTGCTTCACGCAAGCTTTCTCTAGTTGTGGCGAGCAGGGGCTACTCTTCATTGCGGTGTGCGGGCTTCTCATTGCGGTGGCTTCTCTTGTTGCGGAGCACGGGCTCTAGGCCCATGGGCTTCAGTAGTTGTGGTGCGTCAGCTTCAGTAGTTGCGGCTTGTGGGCTCTAGAGTGCAGGCTCAGTAGCTGTGGCACACGGGCTTAGTTGCTCCACGGTGTGTAGGATCTTCCCGGACCAGGGCTTGAACCCGTGTCCCCTGCATTGGCAGGTGGATTCTTAACCACTGTGCCACCAAGGAAGTTCCCCCGCTTTCTTTTAATTGTTCAAAATTTAATCATGACCTATTTTATAAAACACACGTTCAACAATTGTAATAGTATTATTATGCAGAAATGTCTACTTATATTTACTTATATTTGCAAACTTTTTGTTATTGTTTATCCTTCTTGCTTCTTAGAAGCTTATTAGCTTTCTTAACCTCAATTCCTCATTCATTCATAGGATGTTTGGAAGGATGAACAGAGTAGCTCGTAATTCCCCCGGCACAGAGTTGGCCCTCTGTGCATACGAACTGCTATTTTTGTAAAAGTGGATACCACTCTCCATTTCATGGCTAAGGAAACTTACCTGGGGTCATACAGCTCGGTGACAGCATTGGAGAGCTGGGCCCCAGCGTTGGGGCTTCAAGTATAATGTTTTTGCTATTATTACACTGCATTCGCCTCAAACTGCTCCTTGTTTATGACTTTCAAAGTGAGTGCTGGAGGGGAACCAGAGGAAAAATTGGTAGTGGTGCCAGTTCTGGCAGTTTTAGTTTCTGCAGGGATGCTTTGGGTTTGTGTAATGTTAAGGTTTTTCTTTCTTAAGAGAGAGAAATGGCATAGGGCTTTTGAAAAAGAGTGAGGATTTGAGCAATGAAATAAGTGTACTTAAAGGAAAGGCGCTTGAAAATGAAAGGCGCTTGAAAAGAGAAATGTCTGCTATCTTTTGCTAAGGGTTCCTGAAAGCTGGCACATCCTTTAGAATTTCAATGCTGGCAATTATCTGCTGCTTGTAATTAATTTAAAGGAGCATTTGTAATTACTTTTGGGTTTCAGAGGCAGATTGAAACTCCTTTAGGGAAGGCATTTTGTGGTGGAAGTGATTACCTGAGATGAAAAGGATCTAGTCCCTCTTTTCCATGGGAAATCAGAACCCCAGAGTCTGTAGTAAATGGGCTGATATCTGCCCAGTGGAAGGACAGCCCAGTAAGGATGATTGACAGTTTCTGACAGTGTTCAGGTCAGATTTCCAAAATATGTTATTTGGAGCAAAATGCCATCCTTAATTTTTAAGCAAAGTGAAATGTATTAGAATGGGAAAAATGTTAAGTATATTTTCAGTATATTACCCAAGAAAGGGAACATTTTATCTAGAAAATATGAAAAGAAAACCAAACTCTCTAACTTCAAACTGACCTTCCTGATTACTCCTTACACAAAGGATTTTCAGTCTCTTTCAAAAATTAAGGTATAATTTATATACAGTAAAATTCACCCCTTTAAGCCTTCAGTTCTATGATTTTTGAAATATAGTTGTGTAACTGTCACCACAGTTAGGATATAGAATAGCTCATCACCTCCATAAATTTCCTCATGCCCCTTTGTAGTAAACCCTCTCCCCAGGCCCAGCCCCTGGCCTCTGCTGGTCTGATTTCTGTCCTTACAGTTTTGCTGTTTCCAGAACATCATATAAATTAAACCACACAGCATGTGTGCTTCTTCTATTAGTGTAATGCTTCTGAGGTTGCATGCATCAATAATTTCTTTTTATTGCTGAGTAGTATTCCATTGTATGGATATACCACAATTTCATTTATCCTTTCACCGATTCATGACATTTGGGTGGTTTCCAGTTTTTGCCGATTATGAATAAAACGTCCACGTACAGGTCTTTAAGTGTACATGTTTTCATTTCTCTTTAGTAAGTACCTAGGAGCGGGATTGCTGGGTCATGCGTAAGTGCATGTTAAACGTTATAAGAAGTTGCCAAGCTGTTTCCCAGGATGACTATGTCATTTTGTATCCCAGTCAGCATTAAATGAGAGCTCCAGTTGCTTGCATCCTTGTCAGTTTTTGGTATTGTTGGTGATTTAGATTTTAGCTATTGTAATAGATGTATAGTGGCATCACGTTGCAGTGTTAATTTGCATTTTCGTAACAATAGATGATACTGAGCATTTTTTAATGTGCTATTAGCCATCCATACCTTTTTTTTTTTTTTTTGATGAAGTGTTTGGTTCAAATGAGTAATGAGAGTTCTTTCCAGATTTTGGATGCACATCCTTTATTCCGTATGTGACTTGCAAATATTTTCTCCCAAACTGTGGCTTGTCTTTTTATTTTCTTGACAGTGTCTTTTGAAGGGCAGGTTTTAAATACTGGTGAAGTCTAATTTATCAATTTTTTCTTTTATGGTTTGTGCTGTTTTGCGTCCTCTCTAAGAAATCTTTGCTTAATCCAAGGTCACAAAAAATTTCTCCTATATTTTCTTCTGGAATTGTATTGTTTTAGGTGTTACATTTAAGTCTTTGACCCATTTAGAGATAATATTTGTATTTGTATGTGGTGCAGTGTATGAGTAGTTTTTATTCATTTTTTGGCATATGGATATCCAGTTGTTCCAGAAATATTTGTTGACAAGATTGTCCATCTCCACTGAATTATCTTGGCACCTTTGTTGAAAATTGTTCGTCTATACATATGTGGGTCTATTTTATTCCATTCCATTGACTTTATATATCTATCCTTTCACCAATTCCATACGACCTAGATTACTGTAGTTTTAGAGTAAGTCTTGAAATCAGGTTGTGTGAGTCCTTTAAATTTGCTGAGATGACATGAAATTCCAAGAATCAGGATAGCATGTCACATCTAGATAGAAATTAGGGTTCTTAACTTGGAATCTACAGGTGGTTTCAAGAGTATACAGATGTCCTGAGATGCCAACTTTTTTTTAAAAAATAAATTTATTTATTTATTTTTGGCTACATTGGGTCTTCGTTGCTGCGTGCGGGCTTTCTCTAGTTGCGGCGAGAGGGGGCTGTTCTTCATTGTGGTGCGTGGGCTTCTCATTGCGGTGGCTTCTCTTGTGGAGCGCAGGCGCTAGGCACGTGGGCTTCAGTAGTTGTGGCATGTGGGCTCAGTAGTTGTGGCTCATGGGCTTTAGAGCGCAGGCGCAGTAGTTGTGGCACATGGGCTTAGTTGCTCCGCAGCATGTGGGATCTGTTCCCGGACCAGGGCTTGAACCCGTGTTCCCTGCATTGGCAGGCGGATTCTTAACCACTGCGCCACCAGGGATGTCCCGAGATGCCAACTTTTGTACGTATTTGTTCTCCTGGGGAATGGCTCACAAGTTTCATGAGATTCTTGAAGAAGTCTTCCACCAATAAAATAGCTACTAGTACAGAGGAAGAAGAAGCTAGCTAAATACACGAGAAACTTCTGGGCAGGGACGAAAGCATGTACCAAGAGCCAGCCTGGGACCGTGAAATAGCCCCCAAATAGGGGTGCCAGCTAAAATACAGGATGCTCAGTTAAATTTGAATTTCAGATAAAAAATGAATTTTGTTTTCTGTGTCCCAAATATTGCACATTGTTTTTCTGAAATTCAAATTTAACTGGGAGTTCTTTATTTTTAATTTGCTAAATCTGGCAACCTTACCCAAAAAGCCTAACTAATCCCTGCTCTGATTACCAGCTTTGCTCTAACGGGCTTCTCAATGGCAATTTAAATTCTTGCCAAATAATTACACAAGGCAAATTTTATTAGCTTGCATTTAAGATAATAATTTAGCTGATAGTTTTACATCTTCTTGGGCCCTTCTAAGGGCAACCATCAAACTGTGTTAGGACATTAAAAACCTATAAAAATATAGTGAATAAGGCCTACTGGTAAACTTATCTTACCCTTTCTCCCCCTCTTCTGCTAATCTCATGCCTCTGCAGTAGTCATTCTACATTCTACTGTAGCTTTCTTTACATTTTCCTCTCTGTACATATAAACATATGTGAAGCATATGTAAATACTCATATATCCATGCAACTGTTTTATATAAAGATGAAATCATCTTGTGCATAGTGTTTTGCAAATTTTTTCTTAATCTACTATGAACATCTTACTATATCTTAAAACAGAAAGCAAACTCGTTCTTTTTGATGGCTGAATAGTATTCCATTATGTGAATATTTATGTATCCAGTCTTTACTGAAATACACTATTTCCATTTTCCCATTATAAATGATGTTGCAATGACTATATATGTATGTATATAATTATATGCAATGACATATGTGTATATATATGTCAAAAGTTACATACATTAAACATTCTAGTAAATATTGCTAAATTACCATCCAAAAAGATTGAACAATTTTGCTTATTTGCTAACAGCATTTGAGAATGCCTGTTCACCCATATTTTTGTTAATACTGGTATCTCAGATTTTATTTTTGTGTGTTAACTGATAGGTAAAACATGGTATCTCATTGGTTCTCTTTGCATTTTAAAAATTATGAATGAAGGAGAACATTTTTTAATGAATTGCCTATTCTTGTTTTTGCCTAATTTTCTTTTGGGTTGTTCATTTTTTAAACTGATCTGCTGTGGGACCTCCCTGGGGATTCAGTGGTTAAGACTCTGTGCTCCCAGTGCAGTGGGGGCATGGGTTTGATCCCTCGTTGGGGACCTAAGATCCTGCACGCTGCCTGGTGTGGTAAAAAAAAAAAAATTGATCTGCCATAGCACATTGTTAGTGAGAAAATTAGTCCTTTGTCCTTTGTGTTATTAATATTTTTTCCCTATTTATCTTTTTTCTTTTGACTCTGCTTATAGTCATTGTTTTGCCCTTTAGAAGCTTATAATTTTTGGTTTTTATTTAGCCAAACTCATCCATGGGGTGGTCAGTAAATTTTCATTAGAATTCTAATGTTTGATACCAGTACTCTATTGTACAATATTTTGAGAATTACCCAATTTGAACCAGGAGTTTGCTTTTAAAGAATTCCGTTTTGGCCAAGATTTATGTTGATAGGACTGATCCTGTTGCCTTTTTAGAATGTTTAATTAAACATAGCCCCAGTTTATGTCTATTTTAAGAAGGGCTAGCATAGATTTTCTAAATCATATTTAAATAATTGTTATTTGTCTTGACTTTTTTGAAGCTGAAACACTGCAAGCATTAAGATGCTTCATTTATTTTTTTAAAAGAACTACTCAGTACACTTCCCCTTTAATAATTGGCATGGGTTTCTTAGTATTTTGTTAAAATCACCAAGTTAATTTTAATGGCCATTATTGGATAATAGAGTATTTCTTAGAAGTTCTTGATGATGTAATGTTCTGATTTCAAGAAGTGTTCTCCGTCTAGGCTTGGGCAGAAAAAGACTCATCTTAATATTCAACAAAATGCAGATTCCCTTACACTTTAATTTCATGTTATATATTTAACACTTTTTCCTTTTAGAACAATCTCTTTTTTCTGACCAGGAATTCTTTTGGTCTTCTGTCTTCATTTTCACTCTTTAAAATTGGTCATTGGTTTTTTGGTTGTGCAAAAGGGAATTCTTTTATTTCCGTAGAAAAGCTTCATAATGAGAGAAATAATAAGAGAGACAGAGAAACGAGAAATAATATTAGCATTTCTGTGAGGTTTGAAATAAACTCTCAGCTGGAGAGAAGTAAATTTAATATTATTATGTTTTTCTTTTATAAATAGAGGGTAGGACGGGGTGGGCTGGGGATTTGGGGGCTATACTGACTGAAAGGGAAATCACTCTTTGTCTCCTAAGGAAAAAATTGTTATTATTTTGTTCAGCCTTTAGAGTGTTAAAAAATGATGCTGACATCTTTAAAATAATCCCTTATGTGAGGTTTCCTTGCTTCCTTCACCTTCAGTGAACCCTTGAGATGTTTTGTGCGCTTGGAAGAGGACTTTTAAAAAAAAAATGTATGGGAGTATAGTTGATTTACAATGTTGTGTTAGTTTCAGGTACACAGCAAAGTGAATCAGTTATACGTGTATACACATATCCACTCTTTTTTTTTAAGTGGTGGGGGTAGGAATTTATTAATTAATTAATTTTATTTTTGCTGTGTTGGGTCTTCGTTTCTGTGCGAGGGCTTTCTCTAGTTGTGGCAAGCGGGGACCACTCTTCATCGCGGTGCGCGGGCCTCTCACTATGGCAGCCTCTCTTTTTACGGAGCACAGGCTCCGGACGCGCAGGCTCAGTAGTTGTGGCTCACGGGCCCAGTTGCTCCGCGGCATGTGGGATCCTCCCGGACCGGGGCACGAACCCGTGTCCCCTGCATCGGCAGGCAGACTCTCAATCACTGCGCCACCAGGGAAGCCCCCATTTGTACCCTTTTTTAGATTCCACATATAAGCGATATCATATGATATCTGTCTTTCTTCAAGAAGAGCCCGTGGGAGTTTAGGAGAAGTCAAGAGCCCTTTTTCCTAACCTTGGCTTTTCCTACTAGTATATGAGTACTTGTGATTCCTTTGTTCTTTCTCCCTTATATTTGGAAAAATGGTTCACATGCAGTGTTGTCTGGGGAACGGTAGGTGGCAAGGCTTTTGATGGGGACAGTGCCATTGGGCTCCCTGCCTCTCCTCTCCCTTCCTTTTCCATGTGGATCCCTTGAAAACAGCCTCCTCAGCAAAGATGGATCTTCTTTCCCAGAAAAGAGAGTCTTTATTCTCGTCTAGGTTCCCCAACAGATCTGCTTCCTTGGTGGAGCCTCCAAATGAACAGCTGCTTGCCTCTTGATGTAAACTCCTAAACAGAAACCTGGAAAGAAGCCTATTTACTGGAGAGTTCTAGCATTCTATTCTTAGGGCTCTGACCACAGTGCGTTAGAAAGAACCTAAAGGCATAGAAAGACACGTTAGTGGTCGTTGGGTGTATCGCCGTAGAGAGGCAGTAAAGTCCTGACGTGTCCCGTGGCTTTTCATAATCCTGCAGTGCCTGTATCGTACACCATCCCAGGCATTTCCAAGGGATGTGTGATATCTTAAAAAATTGTTTTTATTGAGGCAAATTCACATGATAGAAACGTAACCATTTTTGGGTGAACAATTCAGTGGCATTTAGTACATTCACAATGTTGTGGAATCAACATCTCTCTAGTTACAGAACATTTTCGTCACCTAAAAGGGTTGTACCCATTAATCAGTTGCTGCCCATTCCGCCCAGTCCCTGGCAACCACCAATCTGCATTCTGTCTCTATGGATTTACCTATTCTTGATATTTCATATAAATGGAATCATACGATTATCTGACCTTTGGTGTGTGGCTTGTCACTTAGCATAATGTTTTGGAGATTCTTCCACATTGTAGCATGTATCAGCACTTCATTCCTTTTTATGACTGAATGATATTCCATTGCATTCTGTGACATTTTATTTGTCTGTTCATCAGTTGCTGGACGTTTGGGTTGTTTCTGCCTTTTGGCTATTGTGACTCGTGCTGCTATGAACATGCCTGTACAAGTAATTGTTTGAGTACCTGTTTTCAATTCTTTTGGGTCTATATCTAGGAATATATTTCAATTCTATATTTAACTTTACAAGGAACTGACAAATGCATTTCCATCTGTGTTACCTTCTTATACAGGCTGAGCCCAGGATCCTCCCCGGGGTGGTTACTTGCAGCCTCTACTCATATCCCAGATGGATGTCTTCTTGCTTCTGTCCTTGCCCAGGCACACAGCATCCCAGATACTCCATTCCTGGCCTGATCTGTGGCCCCAGTTCTCATGACAGTCTGCTTGCCCAGCTCCATTGTCTCTTCATGAAAGAGCCCACTGTCCCGTGGCTCCCTCCCAGGAAGGCCTGTGCACTGGAGAGCTCTGTCCTCTGGCTGAGCCTGGGCCCCAAGCACTGCCTGTCCATCCCAGTGATTCATCCCTCATTCCAGTGCCTGTTGTCTGCTGAGCTCCTTTGGGAGAAATAGAGAGCTGGCCAGGGGCACCTGAGCCACCATGAATAAGTGGCCCTAGATGTTATTGGTCCAGTTGCTTCATTTCACTGAGGAGAAAACTGAGGCCAGAAAATGGAAAAAAAAAATAATGCAAGGCCATCCAGATCATAAGTTAGCCACATACAGCTTGAGAAAGGTCTTGGCATCTGGTGGATGACCTTCAGGTATCCTAGGCGGTCCCCTTCTCCTAGGCCCTGGCACCCATCAGGCACATTGAATACATCACAAGGCAACATGGAGCCTCCCCAGTTATCACGGTGGGTTGCAGTAACATCTGAGCACATTTGTTTGTTAAGGAACTAGCTCCTGTAGGTTAATGGAGAGCACTTATATTGCTAGTTTTTAATGAGCTCAGTATAAATGAGGAGTCTGAGTGGATGGGGAGGTGGGACCCCCTGTACTTGATGATGGGCCGGCAGGACTGCAGGCCCCGGAGATCACTTGTTGCTTAGCAACCACCCCCATGCCACTTGGTTCCTACAACCTGAACCTGGGTAGTGTCCTCAGGGAATGGGATTTGGGCAGTGTGGTTTAGAAAGGAGTGGGAATTGGGTGTTTTATAAGCTCAATATGGCCCCTAATGCACAGCCTTCTCCCCCAAACTACCTTCAGGCAGCTGGCAGTTCTGGCAACTCTGGATAGTTTGTGGCCCAGAGAAGCTCATAAAACAAACTGAATCCTCAGGTCAAGGGCTCAGCGTGAACCTCTGCTTCCCACTCATCCCTCCATTCCCATGACTTGAAATCTTCCAGGCTTGTCCTAATCACAGTCTGACACTGAGACACATTTTTATAGAATGCTGGGAGAGTGGAGGAGGTGGCATTCTTTTTCAAAGCAAGGTTAATAATCTGAGGAACTCATCCTTTCACTGGCAGTTACTTAGCACTGATTAAAATTGTGTTGGAGGCGGCCATTGACTGCTAGTTGACCCACCAGTTCAACCTGGACAATCAGTGGTTCCTTACCCCTCCCCTGTCCTTAGAATGTGCATTCTTCCCACCATTCCCATAGTGAGGGCCATGTTCAAGGATGTAGCCTTGAGAGAGCAATGCGATGTTGAGACCATCTGGACTGAGAATACATGACTGAACCTCTATAAAATTTAAGATTCTGGCGGGCGGGTGCAGAGATCTATTTGTCTTGTGGCACCCAGGACATACCACATATATAAGTTCCCTTGCTTATTAAATCTGCCATCTACCAATCCAGAGGGGTCTGGCTTGGCCTCACTGTATGGGGGCCAGTATCAGATTTCACCCTGGAAGCTCACGAGCTTGCGAACCAACAGATGGCAACACATTTTGTAGACTTTTAGAGCTTAGAATCATCGTAGAATTCATCTTGGCCATTTGTCTAACTTTGTAGAAGAAAGTGAAGGCCAAAGAGATGAATGTCAGGGTCAGGAGTCGAATATTGCTGACTCCCCATCCAGGGCTCTCTTCACCAATGTATTTAAGCTCAGACATTCCGAACAACAAGGACAGTCCTCCGGTGGGTGTGGGTGGGGATTTACAACGTGAATGATCTTACGGACATTCAGATTCAAATTCAGTTACTTATATGCTTGGATGTGTTTGAGGTTCCTTCCTCTATATTATGTTTTTTTTTTTTTTTTTTTGTGGCACGCGGGCCTCCCACTGCCACGGCCTCCCCCGCTGCAGAGCACAGGCTCCGGACGCGCAGACCCAGCGGCCATGGCTCACGGGCGCAGCCGCTCCGCGGCATGCGGGATCCTCCCGGACCGGGGCACGAACCCGCGTCCCCTGCATCGGCAGGCGGACTCCCAACCACTGCGCCACCAGGGAAGCCCTATTATGTATTTTTAATCTTCACGTTTTTTTGGTGGAGGCATTTCCTTGGCTTGATAGGCGAGGAGACTGGAGGGGACAGGGGTTCTTGGTGACTTACCAAGGTCATACAGCAGGTGGAGTCTCCTGTCTACAAATGTGGATCTTCACATTATCACAGCTGTCTGCTCATCCTGTAACGTATAAGAAAACTTCATTATACATGATGCTGAGCTCAGTTCTGAAATACATCCCATTCAGATGAAGACTATGCAGAATAGTTAGAATGGTGAAATATTAACTGTAATCATTGCATCATTTTATTTTTTAGCAATTAAGAGACATCCTTAGATAGACAGGCCATTGTTTTAAGATGGACTCATAACGTAAAACCATTTTCATCTTGATCAGAAACAGTTTTCCTGCATGGCTTAATGCTTTTGCCCAACACCTTCAGAGATAACTGTTAAAAGTGTATTTTTTTATTTTAACATATAGAGAACCTCTAAAAATCAAATGAGTTTTATTAAAATAGTAATTAACTTGCATAATCACTTGTGATACAAAGTTCAGTAATTTGGTTGACCACAGCTAAAACCCAATAGAAGTACTAATTTTAAGATGATTGTGAATTTTGTGTTTGCATGAGTATGAACAGACCAGAAATACAATGGAGTATTTGAGTTTTTATTAAGTAGACATGTAGTGTCTTAAATAGGAATGCATTAAGCACTATAAAGTCCTATAAGGACTTTAGTGATTAAGCTATGTCTACAGTTCTTTCTTATGAATGAGAAAACGAAGATGAGAGAGGTTTGAAAACCAGGCCAGATCAGGGTTCTTCCACACCTGTAGGTATTAATTAGAACTCCTTGGGTTGCAAGCAACAGAAAACTCAATTCAAATAGCTTAAGCAAGAAGGAAATCTGTAGGTTCACAGGACTAAAAAGTATAGACACTGTGGTGTCAGGGGCTCAAATAATATCACCTGGGTCATGAGTCTCTCCATCTCTCAGCCCCACTTTCCTCCCCATTGGCTTTATTCTCAGATCCCCAGATGGTGACCTCTGGCAGCTCCAGGCTCACACCATCCTTACTGCCAGCAACTCCAATGGAACAGAGAGCCTCTTTTTCCAGTTGCTCTGGAAAGTCCTGAGATTAGCTCTAGTTGATTGATGTGGGTCATGTGTGCATCTCTGAACCAATCATTGTGGCTTGGGGGTTGGATTCTGCTGATTGGCCAGGCTTGGGTCATGTGTCCAGCAGAACTAACCCCAGTTAAACCCTGGGGACCAAGATTGGAAGGAGGGCTTTTCTTAAGGAAATTGTGATACTATTCTCAGAACAAGGGGTAATAGCTGTTGAGAATGAAGTCAACAGATTCCCAATATGCCTATTGCCTTTCTCTTTATGACTATTCTTCATATTTGAATGGTGTTTCACCAAAAATGAATTCCTTCCATCTGCCTCTCTGCATCCATTGATCTGTCTCCTCGACACTTCCTGGAAGGGCACTTTTTATGGTGCCTGTTGCCATATTAGTCTCTATCGTTCTTCTTTTAAGTGATTTTAATACCTTACACTGGAGAGCGTATCTGGATCAAAATATTGTAATAGATGTTTTAGAAGGACTCTAAATATCTATTTCTACACACACACACACACACAGGCACAGAGACAGTTTTAGAAAATGTGTATGTGTTTCAATATCTGGTATTCTAGAGCTGTTCAGAATTGTTCAGCTGATACACATTTCATCTTGATGATGCAGATATTTAAATTGATAAAATGATCACAGGTGATAACGAGCTGAAGTTTCCTTATTAGTTGATGGACTCTGAAGTGAAAGTGATTATTTCAGGGACTGGAATAGTTCAGTGGTTGATATATCAATAGTAGGAGGCGTGAGACTTGGAATCAGAAGAACCCAGGTTCTGGTTTGGCCACTTATTAGGATATAGAGAGAGTTTATTGTTTTGTAGGAGAGATGCTCACACAGCTGACTAGAAAACAGGATGGCCAGGCAGTCAGTCAGTCAGTCAATGGAGAATAGACAGCTCTCCTGTGTGGAAGAATCTCAGGTCACCTGTGGATATACTCTTACCTAAGGAGGGAGCCTAACTCCCCTTCCTTAACTGTGGACTGTGCTTAGTGACCTCCCCTTGAAGAATATAGTGTGCAAAGCGGGGGAAGAGCG
>NW_006780162.1:2041650-2069813 GCF_000442215.2 Lipotes vexillifer | reverse complement strand
GAAGAGCGTGATCTTAAGAGCAACCAGACGGATGCTCTGCCAAGTAATCAAGGTCAACATCAGCAATGATGTCATGTTAATAGCAGGTGCCCGTGACATGATGTGATAAAAACGGCACTTTACCTCTGTGGTTTTCTTCTCCCCAAATCCATAATCCCAGTCTAATCATAAGACAAATGGCAGATAAGTCCTAATTGAGGGACATTCTACAAAATACCTGACCATTACCCCACAAAATTATCAAGGTCATCAAAAACAAGGAAAGCCTGGGCAAGAATCTATCACCGCCGAGAAGAGCCTGAGAAGCCGTAAAGGCTACCTGTGACATGGGATCCTGTAACAGAAGAACGACATTAGGAAAAATCTAAGGAAACCTGAATAAAGAATGGACTTTAGTTGGTAATAATGTGTCAATATTGGTTCATTAATTGTGAGAAACGCACCAAACTAATGTCAGATGTTAGTAATAAGAGAAACGAGTTACGGGTTGTATGGTAACTCTGCGTACTCTCTTTACAACTTTTCTGTGAATCTGAGAGTACTGTATAAAGTGAAAAAGTTTACTGAAAGAAAATGAGCTTCACTCACTTCAACGATAAACATTGTATCGAACTCTGGTTCCATCCAGGCCCTGGCACTGGGTAAACCGAGAAGTAGATACGTTCTGTGCACCTGGCTGTTGTTAGGCAGATGGGAAAAAGCAGAATCAAGGAGGTTGAGTGATTTGTCCAAAGGAGAGCAAAGGTCTGTCATCCCTTGAGACTCAGAAAGAGACGTCCATAAGGCATATTTTGCTTTATAGGCAAAAGGGGGAAAACACCCTGCCCCCCGCCACCCCCCATCAGTGGTCCTCAACCCCGGCTACATATTGGGTGAGCGCTAGCAGAGCTTTATTTATTTATCTATTTTTAAAATATTTATTTACTTATTTGGCTGCACTGGATTTAGTTGCGGCACGTGGGATCTTTGTTGCTGCACGCGGAATCATTAGTTGCGGCACGCGAACTCTTAGCTGAGGCATGTGGGATCTAGTTCCCTGACCAGGGATCGAACCTGGGCCCCCTGCATTGGGAGCACAAGAGTCTTAGCCACTGGACCACCAGGGAAATCCCTAGGGGAGCTTGAAAAATGCAGATGCCTGGGCCCTTCTCCGGACCTATTACATCAGAATCACTGGGGGTGCTGTCTGAGTGGCATGTTAACAAAGGAGCCCCCTAGGCAATTCTGATGGACACCTGTGGTCCAGGGCCGCTGGCCGGGTTATTTGTGTAGGTCCCATAGCACATTTTTGTGTTATTCCTTTCCCTTCTGGAATATCAGCTTTCCTCTGCTTTCTTGGTTGAGAGCTTGGTTTGGTTTCTTGCACTACTGTTGGTCTGCTCCAAGACAAAGTAAGCCTTCCCCGAAAAGTGTAGCAGGGTTAGGGTTGGCAGCGATCAAATTAGATTGGTGATTCTGTGTTATTGTCCTGTCCTTGTGCTTATCCAGCCTGTGGGATTCTATGTCACATATCCAGTCCCTTCGCTCTTTGGACCCAAGAATTTGCATCTTAGTTCTGTGGCCTTGAGCAAGTTACTTACCATCTCTGAGCCTCATTTCCCTCAGCTCTAAATTAGACCCAATCAAGTGTATCTCTTCTGGTCACTGTGACAGCAATGCAGGTCCCGTCTGAACACATGGCTTCGACGCATCATCTGCCATCTCCTTTCTGTCCACCAGGAACTTTCCTTCTCCACAAGGAAGAATTTCCTAAAGCTTTTCTTTCTTTTTTTTTCTTTTTCGAAAATAAATTTTCTTGTGCATTTTGCTCTAATGCCTGTAGGAAATGGACTCAAATATTTGCAGAATCATCTGATGTAGTTTCTGCAAAGCATCTAAGGGTTTACTTTTCCTGGTTCCTTTAGTCTGGGCCCTCCCTAAGAGCAACTAGAAAAGAAGTTTGTTTTTACTTGTTTTGCTCTGCAGGGGTGATTGGAATGGATTAGTGAAGATGACTTTGTCTCTGTCACTTTTGTGTTCAGTTTAAATGAGAATCATTATGGTGGAAGGTCAGTTGTCTTCACACTGAATCCTGAACCTGTGCTTTGTGGTTCAGTATTCCTACTGATGAGAACAGTTCTGGCCTCTAATTGGTGAATGAAGATATGTCCTAAGGGCCAATATTATAGCACAAATGAAGCATTTTGCTTGGGCCTACATGACTTGGAATGATCTCCCTCGAGACTCAAGATTGGATCCATTGCTTTGTTGTGTTCCAAATTTCAGTTTCTGTTGCTAGAGAGAAAGTAAGATATCTGTTATACTGTTGCTTGAATCAGCTCATTTGGGCTTTGCCTGGTAATTCCCTCTTTGCATTCTTTTCTATAGAACTTGACAAATGATTAATAAACATGACACATTCTCATCTTGCATATGTTTCTTTGGGGAAATTACTGGAGTTAGTTGGCTGCACGGTTGACTACTTAGTTGATATCTGAGCGTGGGAAAGAAACTTTAACATGGGGTCGACGCTTTGTAAGATTTACTCGTAAACGTTCTGATGCTTTTTAAGATTTACTCGTAAACATTCTAAGACAACAATGCCCCACTGATGGGAAATAATTTCAGCCCTCAAATGTAATTACTCCAGTGACACTTGCCAAAGGTGGTTATATTAGGAATCCTGCATTTGAACAGAAGAACAAATTTGTGTGTCTCGGTACCAGGGTGGTAGGCTAGAAAGAGTTCTCGCTGGGGAATAAGGAGGCTAGATTCTATCAGTAGCTTGCAGTGGCAAACCACCTAACCTTTCTGGGATTTAGTTACATCATCTTGATGATGGAAGATTGGCTTTCAGCTCCTCAGCTTCCTTTGAAGGCTGTGATCATTTCAATGGTAGGAGATCTTACATTTGTCTCATAGAGCCAGAGAGGGCCTTTGCTGGTGTCTACCCTCTCCACTGGCCCAGCACCTCTGATTAACTAGAGTATGCCTGTCTGTGGATGTGCTGCAGAATGCAGGGAGTGCCAAGGGAGTTTCACACTAGTAGGTGGTGGCATTTCCTCTTCATCCAATTTGAGTTAAATGGGACCAACATATATTTTTTTCTGGCTTGTTTTTCTGCCAGGTTGCGTCTCCAGCGCTTGCTGGTATGCTGATGTGAACACTGTCATCTTGCTTCTTTTCTACCAGGATATTTTAAGGCTAAGATAAACTATGTGAAGAAACACATTTTAAAATGGTTTTAAACTTTGCCTATGTTTAAATGGGTTTTCACAGGAGAAATATGTCTAAACTTTTGCATCGTTAGAAAGTCACAGCTCTGCCAAAGCCACCTGCTTGGTGGCTGTGCTAGAAGCAAGGTAGAAATCAGCTAACTCCGTATGTGGTGGAAGACGACAGCTTTAAGCCAGGGCCAAGGAGGGGAGGGCGAAGTGGGGGCGGGGGTAGGAGCGGGTTTCAAGTGTTTCAAGCGTTTATGTTAAACTTGGGTTCTTGAATCTGTTTAAAATATGTGCTCAGGTGACACATGCTTTCTGATCTCTCCCAGGAGCCAGTCTTCTAGATGAAATCCTCATATGTGCTAAAGGTCATAGTTTTAGAAACATGCTATTTCATTCAGGATTCATCCTGCTGCCTAGAGGGTCCTGTCCCTAAAGAGAATTGAATCCACCGTCTACTGGCGTCTGCCACAAACTACAGACACAGGATCCCAGGACCCTAAAGATGGTTCCAACGGGGCGTGGGGGGCTGCCTTAACAACCCACACTTTGCTGCATCTCAGTCTTCAAGTCAACACTTGGGGAAGCTTCTCTTCTTCTTTTTTTTTTTTTTTCTTGGGAAGAGTTTTTTTTTTTAATTGTTATTTTTTCACGGGCCCAGCCGCTCCGCGGCACGTGGGATCTTCCCGGACCGGGGCACGAACCCGCGTCCCCCGCATCGGCAGGCGGACTCGCGACCGCTGCGCCACCGGGGAAGCCCCTCTTCTTCTTGCTACATTTCCATAATTCAGTGCGAGGAGAGCGGCCTGTTCAGTGTTGCTGAAGCTAAAAGCTGCACAAGTGTCACGGGCCCACCTGATAATTGCTTCAGAGAATTCAGGGCAGGAGGGATTCAGTGCCGGTGTAGACAAGCGTAATGACTTGAGAGAAGTTTGGGCTTCAAGGTGACCTGACCTGAAGCGCATGTGGACAGGACCAGACTTTTCCAGGAAGGTCCTTTTGCTGTCTCCTGTCATAGGGGTGCTCACAACACCTAGATTGTGCTATTCTGGTGAAATATGTTAGGGAAAACTATTATTTAAGCGAGTCCGATGAGAGATGAGACGTTTCTGGCAATGTGTTTGCTGATGTGAATTTATTACAGAAGGCTGGCGTAGATTCTACATCATGACTAAAACTTGCCAAACTCTTGCTGGCCAATTTTAATTACCAGCCAAACTACGAGGACAGAAAGAGAGGAAAGAAATGATGACAGTTAAGATAAAGTTGACTGAGAATCCATCTGGAGATCATTTTGGCCCAAAGCCGTGCCAGAAACACAAATATTATGGGAAATTACTCTATTCGCCTTATGACTAACTTTGGAAGATACTGATATTAAAATATTGTGACAGATTAAAATAATTTCAAATTGCATTAAAAATACCCCTAGAAGGGAAATGAGTACTTCTGCGGATGCTGGATTGTAAAAATTGGTTTATTTTTCTGGAAAGCAATTAGACCGTCTGGATCAAAAACCTTAAAATCTTTTGACTCTGTAACACCTCTTTTAGGAGTTTGTTCTTAGAAAGTTCTTGGAAATTTGTAAACAGAGATAGTCCTCATAACATTATTTGTAAACAGATAGTCCTCATAACATTATTTATGAGTCCAAAACTAGAAAATACCTAAGCATCAAGTTAATAGGAGGTTTAAATAACGGTGTAGCTTTATGATGGAGTTTTAGATAGACATTGCAAAAGATATCTTCAGAGACAACTTGTGCTTACGATGTTAAAGGAAAAAGGGGGGAGAAAAAGATCAATTGAGCCAGTGCTATAATCACACTTAGTTTAAGGTGCCTAAAATGAAACTGGAACAAAACATACTCTGTCCTTTGACAGAGTGGCTATAAAAATGATTGAATGCTATGCCTTTAAACTGTTTAAAAATGTTGGCTTTTTGCAGTGTGTCTGTCCACATTTCATTGTGATTCAAAGGGAGTTGATGATAAAAGCCATGAAAGACATTCCTCCCTAACATGTTGGTGTGACTGGGATTGCCACGATTAAAGTCACTTGTTTGGATTAGGTAGTAGGGCTTCCAGAAGGCCCATGTCTAGGCTGTCGGGGGGGCAGCAGGGGTGGCATTAAGCCATCAACAGTCATGACTCTACTAGCAGGGATTTGTTCTCTAGTTGAGTGGGAGCCTGCAGCTTGCGGGGGGTGACAGGAGAGGGCAGGCCTGAGCCAGGTTTCTTGGTAGGCGGTGAGAGACCCCTGAACAAACACTGAGGGTGGACAGAGCAAGGGTCCAGATGGGGTGCCAGAGCAGAATGGCCCCCCTGGAGTTTGCCTCCGTTGGTTTATAATATTTATTTATTTTAGTTTTTTATTAGCTGTGCTGGGTCTTAGTTGCAGCACGTGGGCTTCACTCTAGTTGTGGCGGCGGGTTTTCTCTCTCTAGTTGAGGCATGCGGGCTCAGTAGTTGCAGCACGTGGGCTTAGTTACCCCGCGGCATGTGGGATCTTACTTCCCCAGCCAGGGATTGAACCTGTGTCCCCTGCATTGGAAGGCAGATTCTTAACCACTGGACCACTAGGGAAGTCCCGCCTCCATTGGTTTATTTGAATTTCTGACCGTTCCCTCCCTCTCCCAGGCCAGGTAAGCTGGCCTAAACTCATGTCTTCCACAGACCGTTCCGGGACTCCACCTCTCCACACCCAATGCTGGTGAAAGCTGGCTCAGAACCTGGGTGCAGGGCCCCTGGCTGCCTGGGTGGTGGGGTGGGAATGAAGGTCAAGGCAGCAGCAGTGCCAGATGCACAGCAGCGTCCCCATCAATAGGCCCCCATTTCATAGGGAGTGAAAATGGGGATGTATTTTTCTGGTAAAATGTGGCTTTTGGAATTTCATAAGGACACAGGCCCATCTTCCTCTCCAGCCTCCCTCCCACCCGCGCTTACCGTGTGTATGCCGTCCTGGGAGAGGCTCCCAACCCAAACACATGGGCTCTTTTCTGCCTCAGGCCCTTTGTACGTGAAATTCCCCCAGAAAGCTCCTCTTCCCTTGGCTCTGTCCATGGCTGGCTCCCCTGCGTTCTTCAGATACCCATTAAATAGCACCTCCTGAAGGAGTCCTCCTCTGCCCACCGTGTAGTGATCTTAGCCTCCAGCTCACTTCCTTCCCATTTCTCGCCATGACTTAGAATCACCTGTTGGTTTACCTGTTTCCTGTCTCTCTGCACCCTAGGGAGCCCGAGAGGCTGGTCGCCATGTCTTTTGGGCTGTTTGCTCTGTGCCGGACATCTGAAGTTGCTCCATTTGTTGAATGAGTAAATCATAAATGAATGAATGAAGAACATGTAACCTGACTCTTGCATTTACAGTCACCAAAATGAATGGAAAAGTGCTCACTGTGGAATGTATGTTATTTGCTAAATTCTCCGCACAAGCCGGTTCATCCATTCCTCTTTGCTGATGATAACAATGATGGTGGTGACAACAGTTAACACTGACTGGGCGAGCATGACAGGATAAGCACTGTCCTTTGTCATTTACCTGCATCTTTTCCTTTAATTTTTCCAGCAATGTTAAGGGCTCTGCTATGAAAGGAACAATGATATTCTGAGTTTGAAACAGCCGCATTCAACACTGTTCTTGTCATATTTTTGTTCAAATTAGTAAAATTGTATCATCCATTCAGTGATTAACTCCAACTTCAAATTCAGGGTAGGACAGAAATAAAAATGATGACCAATCTTGTGGAGTAGTGATTTGCATACTTTATTTAGGCAGAATAGTTTTAATAATTCTAAAACTTTTAAATGGAATTGCAAACAGCATTATTTTGCCAATGGACCCTTTATCCTTCGCCCTCTTCAGAGCTGTGGGTTGCTAGGCAACTGAAGACCTCTAAACTTGTTGTGTTATTATTGCTCAGTCACGGCCCCGGTGGATAGGAAAAAATCAACAAAGATAAAAACATGCCTCAGAATGATTATAATAATTCAGTGATTATCCCGATTGCATTCTAGAGAATCACATTTATTCCAAACCATATGCTCAGTCTCTTTATTTTTTTTATTAGGTCACGAGAACAGCTTTTATCTAAATTATCTTTAACTGTGGATTCTCATTATAATTCGTCAAAAAATAAATTATTTTAAATTAGTTTCATTTGGAAAATAACCCACACTGCTTTGGTTTGTGATGAACTGTGGGCTGTAAGTAGGTCATAATCATGAAGACCAGATTTGATAGGAGTTTTTTTTTTTTTTTTCCTTCTTTTTTCTGCAGATTGTGGCCCAGGAAAATTGGGTCAGGGGGCAGTATGCCAGGAGTCAGACAGGTCACAGTACAGTTTGTCACTCTCTGGGCAACTTTGGGCACGTTTCTTAAATTTGGTCAGTCTCAGTTTTCTCATCTGTAAAATGGAGCAACAATAGCATCTCCCTTACAGGGGAAGCTCCTATAATGGATGGGATCAGAGAAGTGCCGTGTGTGGCCAGATGATGGAGGCTTTGTATATTATGGTCAATTTTTTTTTTTTTTTTTTTACAGAGAGGGTTTTACCTTCTTTCTTTTTTAAAAAAATAATTAGTTAATTAATTTATTTTGGGCTGCGTTGGGTCTTCACTGCTGCGCGTGGGCTTTTCTCTAGTTGCGGCGAGCGGGGGCTACTCTTCATTGCAGTGCGTGGGCTTCTCACTGTGGTGGCTTCTCTTGTTGCGGAGCATAGTCTCTAGGCGTGCGGGCTTCAGTAGCTGTGGCTCATGGGCTCTAGGTGCGCAGGCTTCAGTAGTTGTGGCTCACGGGCTCAGTAGTTGTGGCACACAGGCTCTAGAACGCAGGCTCAGTAGTTGTGGCGCACGGGCTTAGCTGCTCCACAGCATGTGGGATCTTCCCGGACCAGGGCTTGAACCCCTGTCCCCTGCATTGGCAGGAGGATTCTTAACCACTGCGCCACCAGGGAAGTCCCTGTGGTCAGTGATCTTTGATGTTATTATTGTAATTGTTTTAGGGCCCCATGAACAGTGCCTATATAAGATGGCAAAGCCGCTCCGCGGCATGTGGGATCTTCCCGGACCGGGGCACGAACCCGTATCCCCTGCATCGGCAGGCGGACTCTCAACCATTGCACCACCAGGGAAGCCCTCTGTGGTCAAATTTTTGATTTCATCCTGAGGACACTGGGGAGCTTTTGGAGAGTTGTTTATAGAGACCCCCTTTTCTTTGCTCCATCCTACCCCACCTCCACTGATAAATGGAGGCTCATTTGGGTCCAGGGACTCAGTGACCACTGTTGTGACCATCTGCTGTGGAGAAACAAATGACCCCAAAATATAGTAGCTTAAACCAACAACCATTTTATTGATTTGCTCATGAATATGTAATTCAGGCAGGGTGTCAGCTGGGCCTGACCGGGCTGGAAGAACCACTTGCAGGGCCATGTGACTGAAAGGTGGGCTGGTGCTGGCTTTTGGCTGGATGCTCCCTGGGGCTGTAGTGAAGACCTCTGCTTCCTCCCCACGACTTCTCTGTGGGCTAGACTGGGCTTCTCACAGCGTGGTGGGCCTAGGTGAGTGGGACTTTTTGCCTGGCAGCTGGCTTCTCCCAGGGCAAAAAAGCAGAAGCCTCCAGGGCTTAAAGTATAAGGCCAGGACTTTCACAGTGTCACTTCCACCTCAGGCTGTGGGTTGAGGCAGGTCAGAGCTCCAGTCCAGATTGAAGAGGACGGGTCTACGTAAGGCCTCCGACATGGGAGGTCTGGTTCACTGACGGCTGCCACAGTAACAGTCCACTAAAACCATCCTGCACATTTCCAGAGTTCAGCTTCCAAGTCTCTGGGCATTAAATGCCTCCTTCCCTCTCCGGACCTGCTCACATTGTCACGACAATTAAAAATCATACCGACACATTACGAAATGCCTCTGGTTGAGAACCACTGGTCGTTTATACGTTCAAGGGCTGAGGATAGACAGTGTGGTTGTAAAAGGTACTTAGCAGAGTGCCTGGCACAGGGTGAGTACCCAAACTGGCTTGTATCATCACCATCACCATCACCACTACCATCACCATCACCACCACCATCACCATCACCACCATCATCATCATCACCATCATGACCATCACCATCATCATCACCATCACCACCATCATCACCATCACCACCATCATCATCACCATCACCATCACCACCACTGAAATCATCATCATCAAAAATTTAGCTTTTCTGGACTGACTTGATAACCCAATTATTTCCCTCCCCTCCCCTCCCCTCCCTTTTTCTTTAGGAAAATGTGCTTTGATTTCAAAACAACCAACTTAACAAAATTTTAAGCACAGCCAATTTGCAAATAGAAGAAAATGTAGACTTCTTTACCTTGCACTCTCTTTGACATTTATAATTTATGGATTCTATAATTTCTTGGTGAATGCTGGATGACTATTAAAGGTAAGGGCTTTAATTAGAGGAGAGGCAGCAAAATGTCAAGGGTAAGAATACCCACTTTGGAATTCAGACTTCAGAATTACTTACGGTGGCATGATCTTTGACGAATTACTAAACCTTCTGAGTCTCAGTTTCCACATCCATAAAATGGGGGTAACTGTATATCTGGGAGGGTGGTGTAAGGACTAAATAAATTATATGTAAAAACCACCAACTGAACCACCTAGTGCATAGCAGGTATTATTCAGTTGATGAAGCTTTGTCATCAGTCTGGATTTTTTTTTTCTTATCTGTTTACCTATGGTAAGAGACCAACTTCATGCTATTATATCTTACAATTAAGATGTTAAATAATTAGCTACCTCACAAAATAGATGTATTTCCTTAGTCTGCCTGGAAATTGTTGCCCATTTTTGCATTTCTGTAATTCAGTCTTACGGAAAGCAGTTACATTTACAACCATTCTCCCGTCCTTTTTGATAATCCGGTCCTGAGCTTTCCTTGTGCTTGGTGTTTGTTGTCATCACTCATTCTTCACTATCTTCTCTGTCCTACTTCATGGTTTTTGTTTGTTTGTTTGTTTATTTGTTTTGCGGTACACGTGCCTCTCACTGTTGTGGCCTCTCCCGTTGCGGAGCACAGGCTCCGATGCGCAGGCTCAGTGGCCATGGCTCACGGGCCCAGCCACTCCGCGGCATGTGGGATCTTCCTGAACCGGGGCACGAACCCGCGTCCCCTGCATCGGCAGGCGGACTCTCAACCACTGCGCCACCAGGGAAGCCCTACTTCATGGTTTTGAGATGAAGTGACTGGTGTAAGTTTTTCAAATGCCACTTGCTTAGCTGATTGTATCAGTATGAAGTATTAAAAAATACGATCAGTGACGTCTTCATGAATATTTTAATGACCTCAGTGAAATATTTGACTACAGTTCGGTAAGCAAACTTAGGCAAATGAAAGTTGCCCTTAGTTATCGTAATTAGAAAATTTTGAGTTCTGTGCTGAAGTTCTTGAGAGCTGAATAAAATACTAACAAAATTGTAATGTAAAAATTCTATGTGTAAGCTTTCTTAGGAAATTTCAGTCTAGAGTCTGTTGAATATTATCCTGGGGTTGGCGGGGGGAGAGTGTGGGATAAGTTTATAAACTAGTCTTGAAATATGTTCTCACCTGTTCAAATGTCATTTTGATTCTAAATGCAGTGTAGCCTTCAGCCGCGGCCTTTAGATTTGCAATTCTTGGAACACTCCTCGCTTCTCGTGCACCATCTCCCCAACCCCTCATCTTGCTTACATTTTTGAATGATTTCTGTTCCCCTTTAAGATGATTTTCTCTGAAATGTGTGTATAGCATCTGGCAATCTGTCGTGCCTGTTTCCAGTTTCTTGAGATGACATTTACTAAACTAAAAAAATTTATAATTATGTTTTTATAATTATAAATGTATTACATGATGCATGATTTTTAGTGGAGGGTGTAGTATTCCATAACCTACTTAATGAACTCTACTGAATTTGAATGAAGAATGGGGTAAGGATTCACAGATTTTGAAAGAATGATGCTTCCAGGAGAAACTGGCTGAATCTTTCTCTTTCCTCTGGGATGGCATCGCACGGCTTCCCCAGGACTCAGGAAATGAACTGAGTAACTATGTGAAGGATATAGGATTTACTTAGAAAATGGCCAGAAATGTTGATGATGGTTTTTGGTGTTATGGATGACTAGGAAAGAATTTACAATAAATCGTGTATTCTGTAGGATACCTGATTTTGTGAGTTTGAATGCTCTTATCTATAAGGGACCAAACTCCTTTTTCTAGAACACAATGGACTTAATGGAGTAACACCAGGGAGGAGAAAGCGTGGCCATGACCTGTCACCTTATCCCTCACAGTGATCTGGGAGTCAGTGGTTCTTCTCTGGGTATTATTATTATTACCAGGTGCATCCAGTGTACTATTACACTGTTATGGTACCAGGGATGGGATGTTTGGGATCTATGACCTTGTGTTAGAACCTGTTAGAACAATAGAACCTGTCTATTGTTTTTCAAGCATTTCTAGGTCCGTTGCCTCTTCTAGTTTTATCAGTGGTTTTTTGGAGCCAGCGTGTACCAGTCTGTGAGAGCTGATTGTTAAATTTTCAAGTCACTTGAGATCATCCTGGTAATTTGAAGTCAGACATGGTGGGACTGTTTGCACCATAGAAATTAGCAGAGGCTTCAGATCAGATCTCCTTCCTCCCAGAGAGCTGGTTGTTAAACTTTTATGGGCCTACCACTACCTTTACCTCTCCTTTGAAGACCCTATCATATTGTGGCTTAATATTTTTTTCAGTTCCTTGATAACTGCCTGTCCTCCCCACTCTCAGCCCCCTGCCGAAGCTAGCCTCTTCGTGAAGGCAGTCTTCATCAAGTTATCCTTAGCTACTCACACAGTGCCCTAGCACACAGTAGGTTTAAATGGATATTCATTGGCTGAATATACACATATCTTTTGGAACTGTTCTCTGTTCTCCTCACATTCTCCAATTTGGACGTTTGTTGGGACGTCCACATTGGACGTTCCAGCACATTCCTTGTTGGAAAAGGAATTTATTTGACCATTATTTTCAAGAGAAATGATATTGCCGAGAAAGATAAGCTGTATGAAAAGTTAATTGTTAGTTTAGTCAAACAGTTTAAAATATAAGTAAGTTCCTTGACTAATTTTGTAGCCGCTGGTACATGGCATTGCTTAAAAGGGTTTGTAGAACTTGGTTTAGCCTGACTGGCATTCCAGTGTTGGGACCAAGTTGCCAGCCCATGAGATTCTTGTATGATATCTGCACTTCTGAGGAAGGATGAAATTAGCAACTACATGGGCATCTGGGGGTCAGTGGTTCTTCCCTGATTATTACTAATTACCAGTTGCATCCAGTTTGCTATGCAGGAACACGGGAGTTCACCAGCAAGAGTGAGATCCATGGGCCATTTAACACAAGGGTTGGCCATTGGGGCCCCCAAGGATGCACCACGGGAGGCACGCTTTCTTCCTTGGTGCTGCTTTACAGATGAGGTCTTTCTGAGAAGCCATCCATATTAATTAATATTAACACATTAATAGTGGCATATTGATGTGTCTAGACTCTTTCTTACCCCTTTCTCTTACATTACCGGGACCATATCTTGAGACAAATGACTTTTATACTATTGTTACTCTCTGTGAACATTGGGTTTCCTTTTATTTGTCTTATGCTTTAAGTTGTAGAGGGTGCCTGCCCCCCTATTCTAGTATTTTAGGATTTGTTGAACAAATCCAGAATCATTCATGATTGTGTACTTCGTGATTGTGGAAATTTGAGTCAGATGCCTTCTGATTCTCTGCAGTTGAGGGAGACCTAACTTTTACAGCCTTTTTTTCAAATGAGTCAGATAGCTTTCACTGCTTCTAATTTTATGCAGTTGCACACCAAGACCCTCTGGACTGAAAGTGAACTACCCCATTTTTTCGAGCGGGCTTGGGCCAACTGTGGCCCTGAGGAAGGATGGAATTGGCCTCAACTTTGATGTGTGAGATGTTGGGACAGGTGATCAACACACTTATTTGCCATGTAATGAAGCTCAGTTTTGAGTGAATGGCAGGTGGGCAAGCAACTGCAGAAGTGTCCAAAGTAAGCGTGAAGACGGTTGCAAAATGTGATCCAGTGCCAGACGGACCATTAGACAAGCAAAACAAAGGCAATGGTGGATTTTGCAGGTCTTGACATTTCTGCTGAGATGAACATCTGGATGATAAGCTTCTGTGGATAAAGTGCCTGTGATGCCTGAGATGACTGTTTTTTTTTTTTTTTTTTTTTTTTTTTGGGGTCGGCCGGCCTCTCCACAGGCTCCGGACGCGCAGGCTCAGCGTCCATGGCTCACGGGCCCAGCCGCTCCGTGGCACGTGGGATCCTCCCGGACCGGGGCACGAACCCGTGTCCCCCGCATCGGCAGGCGGCCTCTCAACCACTGTGCCACCAGGGAAGCCCTAGATGACTGTTTTTAACTGTCAGACTCTGTATTAGTAGGAGCTTTAGCAAATGATTGTGATTCTGTTTCCTATCTTCAGAGAAATGGAGTAGGCTAGGATTAGTAGAGAGAGAAGTGCCAAAGAGAAAGTTTGCACAAGTAAAGCTAAAAATCTATGCGGTACTTCTGTAATAAATTTCCATATTAAATATGTGTTTAAGGATGTCATTTAGGGGAATCCCCTGGCGGTCCAGTGGTCAGGACTTGGTGCTTTCACTGCCGAGGGCACGGGTTCAATCCCTGGTCAGGGAACTAAGATTCCATAAGCTGTGCGGTGCGGCTGAAAATAAAAAAAAAAGAATGTCGTTTAGTACCTTTTATAACTATTCACTCCTTCTCCCCTTACATACGTTACTGTTTAGGCAAAATGTGAAGATTAGTTCTTGGACTATTTTGGGGAGAAATTATGGTCAAAGGCAATGTGGATCCTAAATACCATAGTAAATGTGCCCCTCCCTTCTCCTCTAACATTCTTGTTCAGGAATAAACTTCAGACAGGCTCTTTGCACCTGGTGGGCAGAGAAGTGACATAACTGTGTCCACAGGACCGCTGGGGGGAGTATTAGAAGAGGGGGTTCTCACACATGGGGAATCCTTCTCATGCCACGTGTGTGGTGGCAGGCTGAAATCCTCACAGGCTGTGTAAGGAGCCTTGGGGAGCCTGGAAAACCCTCACACCACTTGAGAACAGTGTGCAGTGTGGCCTCCTGTTCCGTGGATCCATTTTTTTTGTTTTTTTGCGGCACGCGGGCCTCTCACTGCTGTGGCCTCTCCCGTTGCGGAGCACAGGCTCCGGATGCGCAGGCTCAGCGGCCATGGCTCACGGGCCCAGCCACTCCGCGGCATGTGGGATCTTCCTGGACCGGGGCAAGAACCCACGTCCCCTGCATTGGCAGGCGGACTCTCAACCACTGCGCCACCAGGGAAGCCCCCGTGGATCCATTTTTGAAAAGATGTCGATGGCTTTCCATTATCACTTCCCATCCAACACATTGTATGTCCTTCCAACTGTGTCTCTTGGTATCTTTCTGTCAATCACTTCCCCTCCCACTGTCAATACAGAACACTTGTGTGATGATGTATGGCCTGTGGGTGCTGAAATATGTTGATGTACTTTTTTTCTAAGGCTCTAAATTCCAGAGGGAAGGGGACCAGGGCTAGCAGTATTGAGGTGTCCAGTTTGTGTGAGATGGTGCTGGGGGTTGACAGAATTTGACGCCCTGTGGTTGAAGAATGCCGGTCTAGCTTTTGCAGCGCACACCTTGCTCATTAGAGCATCTCAGGTGACCTGGTTTCCTCAGCCTCATCTGCTGAATGTTTTGATTGCCGCTGCCTGACTTCTCCAAGGCTCCTTCAGTCACAGAACACCTTTTTATTCACTCACTTTATATGCAGCTAATTTCTACATTAAAATTTTTTTTTATAAGGAAGAGTCAGAAAATACAACAAGTTGGGGGCCTCCAGATGTGATGTTACTTTCCCGAAGTTTTTGTGATATATGGGCTTCCCCCCTGCAACCTGGCACTTTAGAATCATGTCAGAATCTCATGGAGCCTCTAAAGTCCCAGGCCAGTTAAATCCAAATCTTTGAGTAGCTTCTGGGCATCCTAATGTGCGGCCAGAGGTGAGAACCACGACCCTGCCCTGGTGCTCGAAGATGGACTGACTGCAAGGTTGTGAACAGTATTTTGCTTCTTTAATACTGGAACCAAGATCAAAACCAAAATGGGAACCTTCTGTATTAGTACTGCAAACTGGGTGGCTTAAGATAATAAATCGATTGCCTCACAGTTCTGGAGGCCAGAAGTCTGAAGTCAGGGTGTCAGCAGTGTTGGTTCCTCATGAGGGCGGTGAGCGAGAATCCATTCCAGTCCTTTCCTACAGCTCCTGGTGGGTGCCATCAGTCTTAGACCTGCCTTGGCTTGTAGATGCATCACAACCACTCTCTGCCTTCACATGTCGTTCTCCCTGTGTCTTTCCATATCACCTTCCCTCTGTGCGTGGCTGTTTCTGTGTCCAATTTCCTCCTTTTTATAAGGACATCAATCATATTGTATTAGGACCCACCCTAGAGACACGAGTTAATCATTTTAACTCGATTACCTCTGTCATGACCCTATTTCCAAATAAGGTCACATTCTTAGGTACTGGGGGTTAGGACTTCAACATATTATTTGAGACACAATTATTATATGAGAGTCAGTTCAACACATAACACCGTCCCGACTACAGTAACATCAAGGTTAAAGGAACTCTTTAGAGTATTTCCATTATGTGGTAGAAGGAATCCAGGAGTGACAGGGAAAGCTGTTGGGAAATATGAAGGGATCATAGTTTTTAGGAAATAATTGGAGAGGAGTGAATGGCTGTCACTGGTATTGGGTGATGCATGCCTCGAACTTGGTCATTGTCATGTATGGCTTTGGATGAGGGCTTTGGGCATGCATGAGTTTTCACATATGCCATTTTGTGTGCAAAGCTCATTATGAGGCTGTTTGAAGCTCAGCTCCCAAATTGACCTGAGAACAAGAGTAAATACAAGTGCACATGATGCCTTGTCAGGGTCTTCTTAGTGTAGGATCCTTTCCCCTGCGCTAAGAGTGGTAAAGGAGGATAATAGCTCTCGGTTAAATTAACCCTTAGGTTAAAAGTGAGGGCAAGTCCCCCACAAGCATACGTAACATTAAATACACTGTTAAATTATTTTCCACCTGTCAGGGAACAATCATGATGAGATCATGGACACCTAGTTATCACTTTAATTCTTCCAAAATTAAAAAAATATTGATAGCATGGATGTGATGATGGTGTTGCCTCTGTATCCCCCCAAAAATACAACTTTGTCTTTCATCTTTGTATTGAAGACCGTAACACTTTGAAATGTCAGCCTCCATAGAACCTTTTTTTGGAATATTACAACCAATGTAGATAAAAAAAAAAAAATCATTGTAATCACTCATCTACCCTGTTGATGAAAAGAAGAGAGTGTCTCTGCTTTTCCAGTGTGGCTGCCCGGAGCTGTGGGAGTATCATACCTGATTTCTACTCCCTCCCTCTTTTCAGTTATGATTTTCTGTGTTCTATATAAAAGGAGAGTCAAGGGAGGGATTTGGAACCTTAAATAAAAAGCCCTTGAAATTGACAATGATGAGTGGACTTGAACTGGCGTCTCCCATCTCAGATTTTCTTGTACCAGAGTGATTTAGTTCACGTTAGGGCAGGAAGACATGAGTGGAGAGCATTATGTTGGGTGGAGATGCAAGTCCCCATCTACCAGCAGAGAAGCTCTTCCTGGGCTGGTGAGGCAGAAGGAAATGCCTTAAGCGTGAAAGAGACCCGGAAGGGAAGTGGTGCAGTGGTGCCAAAGTCATCCCGGAGGGTAGAAGTCTGACAAAAGCAGAGGCTGACATTTCAAAGATAAGATGAGATGGATAGGAGGGTGAATCTGAGATAAGATGAAAGCGATGGCCTTCCAGAGGGAGGTGAGGGAGAAGAAACCCCCGTGCCATGAGCCGTCGAGGAAGTGGTGGAGGGAAGAACACGAATTCCGTAGGTAACCCTACACAGGAAGTGGGTTTCATAGGAAAATCATGCTTAAGGAACAGGGAAGTGAGACTCATCCCTGTACACCCACCTGAATCACAGAGCAGGTGCACCTGCAGACCGTAAATTATTGTGGGCAAGGCAACCGACACTACATACTACATTGGGGGTGAGGGGAATGCGTAACGTGTCCTCTCCATTTCATGCAGCTCCGTGATCATTCATAAAATGGAGGGGGCAACATTTCTGCATGAGAATTTCAGGTCACCCTGGCAGTGACCGTTGAAAAAAAAAAGACCCCGTCTTCCACCTGCCCCAGCCCTAGCCCCAGATGGCCCCAGCTGCAGACTTGCCCTGGTTCCTCATTAATCATGCACACAAGTGACTTGGAAATCTTTTGGGGACCATCTCAGGAGTTCTTCTTGGGAGATAAATATAGGTACTGTGCAAAAACATCTCTCATCCAACTTTTATTTTTTAGGGAGGAGGATTTTGTTGAAGGGGCTGAAAACAGGGAAGGGATGGCGACCTAAAAGAACGGTCCCTTACTGGAGTAAATGTGAGCCACTTGAAAATCACAGCAGCACGTAAATGTAGGATCGAAAGTATTGGCATTGAACCATTCAGCATGTATAACCACGTGACTTGTTTTTTCATGTTCATTCAACCTTATTAAACTATCATGTACCAAATGTCAGACATATTTTCAGAAGCATTTCACCCTCACAACAACCTTTTGAAACACCCATTGGAAGGACTATGGCTCACAAAGGTGAAGGGCTTGCCCGGGACCTCACAGCAGGTGCACTTGAGCGATTGGGCCGAAGCCTGGACCTTCTGCGTGCAGGTTCAGAGCTCGCCACCATCCATCACCACTAGTCAGTTCTTGCAAGTAGTCAAGGGCACTGGTTTTTGAGGCTGCCTCTGGGAAGGTACCAGTGAGTGTGGGAGCTGGGGATTTCACAACAGCAACAGCACTACCGACAGAGAAGTGCAGCTTCCTTCCCATCGCATCTCTCCTGAGACATCCTGGAAGTGCCAGCGGGGCAGTCCTGGAAGTCCCGCTTCCTGGAGGCCTGCTGCATTGGCCCCTCCTGGAAGTCAGACGGGCTTCACGGCTCACCAGCACGCCTGGACCTCACTGGCCTGTTTTCGGGCTGGACGCAGGCCCTGGGAACTTGTCAGGCCTGAAGGAGGTGGGTCTGGGTCCCACCTCCAGCCATGCTACCCCCACCCCAACTAATGCTGTAAAAGAGTAAAGAGGAAATGCAGGGGGAGCGGTGGCCAGAACAGGGGCCTGTTGGTGATTTCCTCTTTGACGTATGAGCTGAGATGGCTGACGTGGGACTCAAGTGCCATCCCTTTGGTAGGATAACAAAATTGCTTCCCAATGACTAGCCTGGAGGTACACGCTGAGCAGTGAGAAGCCAGCAGAGCCTGTGTCTTTTGTCTACTTTGGCTCATCCTTTGTGCTTCGTGCCACCTTTAAGTCTAGCTAGCTTCCGGGCAGTAATGAAGCGTAAACTTGACAGCTCAGATAAGCTCCCTGTCCCCAAGTTCTTTAAACTGAACCACAGTGAATGCAGGCCAAGGATCAGAGCTGACGGTGGCTGGCAGATTGTGGGTGAGGAGGGGGGCAGGGGGTGGGGATTGCGGGGGAAAAATGGCAGACAGTGGAGCTGGGTCTGCTTCAGCTCAGGCTGACATCAGCTATAGCAGTTCAGAAGCTCCCCCTCTGGTCCAGTGAAACCGATAAAGCTTCTTGAGTAAGCCCGACGTCCTCATGGGAGGAAGGTGTCTTTGGTGGCTTCTGCTGTGTAGCATGGCGTGTGCCGACTCTCCAGTGTACTTTCACATTAGATTCATTAGCCGGTATCCCTAGCTGACCCCTTCCCCACCAATATGAACATGCACACACGTCACCCTCTGTGTCAGCCATCCCCAGATGTGCTGCCTGTGATTTGCACATCGTAACAGGATCAGCACCTTCCAGAACAGAGCGATTTTTATATAAAAGATGAGCTTTATGGGCAGATGACGAATGCCGATGGCTGATGAATGTCCTTCACTTCTTAGCTTCCCTTCCAGTGCTGTGTCACCCTGAAGGTGACGGGTGAAGACAGAAGTCACCATTGGCGATCTGCGTTACCTTAGGTCTCAGTGTTTTGGAAAACAGACACTTCTTCTGGCTGCTTGACAAATAATTGGCCAAATAAAACCCAGTATAGCAGGTGGACGGTAAGCTCCGTGAAAGTAGGGGTCCCCAAGGGCTCCCCTCAACCCCGAATCTAGCGGGTACCGTCGCTGTTAGCACTCGTGGCTGTCTGTGGATAAATGAATGAGGCGTGACCTGCGGAAGGCATAACCCTGGTGAATAGCCCTCCAGGAGAGCCGAGCACACAGGTGGTAGAGGGATTTGGGCCACTTGCTGGTTCACAGGAACAAGGGTCTGGACCAGTCCGGGCCACATCTGGAAACACATGACCTTGTCAAGTTTGTGTGCTTTGAGAAGAGTTTAATAAGGGAGCTGTTTGCACAGGAGTGGGCAGGACATAGAAAAACCCACCGGGGATGCTGCAGTGTCTCAGGGCCAACAAGGGCTCCTTTATCGCAGAACGTCTGAGGGCTGAGGGGAGGAGGAGCCGTCTTTGAACCTGGAGACCAAGCAGATGGTGTGAGAGCGCTTCAGGGAGGGAGGCAGCCAGCTGCATGCGGGAGCTAGGGGGACAGACACCCTTCCCTCAGCCCCCTCCCTCTGCAGGTTTGGCCAGTGCACCTGTGGTCCTCACCACCCAGTGGCCAGAGGCAAGGGAGCCTGGGGACCAGCCCTCACGGCAGCCCCCAGGGCTCAGCGTAGGGGCAGGATGTTCCCGCGCAGTTCGTCAGTTCGTGCACAGGTCTCTGCCGTCGGTGGCGGATTTGAGCAGCTGGCATTCAGTGCCTCGGTGCCCTCGGGCGTCGTGCGCCTGAGCGCAGCTAAGGAGTGGTCAGTGACGGGTGTTCCCGGAAGATCATCCGGCTCATGAGGGCAGCTTGCGCAGCTCCCCAAGCGCGTGGCCACTGAGTGAAGAAATAGCGAATTGTTCGTAGCCCTGTGAGATGGTCTTTGCCCAGAGTGGCTGTAACAATATTTCCAGTCCCATAGATGCTTCTAGAAACTTGCCACTCTCCCACTGAGGGGCTGAGTCTATGTCTCTTCCCCGGAAACACGTGCAAGCCTTGTGACTGCTTCTGTGAAGAGAGTGTGGTAGGAGTGTCATGGTGTGACCCCCTCTCCTCTAGGTTAGAAGAGGTCATACAGCTTCCGTTTCTCTCTCTGTCTCTCTCAGTTTCTCTGGCTCTGTTTCTCTGTCTGTCTGTCTCTGCACCCCTAGAGCCCTCAGCTGCCATCTAAGAAGTTTGGCTCCTTCGAGGCTGCCATGCTGGGAACACCACACAGAGACAGAGAGAGATGTCCCAGGGCCCCCAGCTGCCAAGGTCATGAGACTGAATGAGCCTGCCTATGAGACCAGTCCCAGCTTTGACCTCTGATACCTAGTGGAGCAGAGATGGGCTGTTTCTGCTGAGCCCAACCCAGATTATAGATTTGTGGGCAAAATCACTGCCGTCATTTTTTTAAGCCTCTAAGTTTTGGCATGGTTCATTACGTGCCCGTAGATAACAATCAGAAAGAGTAGCCTGAGAAGCTGCTGGTTGAAGTTTTATTTCCTTTTCTCTTATCTCAATGATACATTTCTGCAAATTTGTCCTACTTTCCTCCCACAGACCAGAGAGCTTTGAAGTGTAATAACAGCTAGTGTTGAGCCTGTCTACTTGTCGGGCACTGAACTCAGTGCTTTACCTCTGTTATTTCATATGGATTCTCATAGCTCCACGAGGTCTCCTATTATTGCCCCCCTCGAATGGCAAACAAGGAAGCAGATGTAGAGAAGAAGGTAGTTATTATCTACCCGGATCGAGCCTGGCAGCTTGACCCCAGAGCCCATCCATCTCTCGTATGTAAAATCTGAAAAAGCAGAGTTCTCTGTGAAGTCTGGAGACTATAGCCATTCGTTCAGTGGGCGTATATTGAGCAGTAGTAAATTGCAGACACAATGCTTGGTGGTGGGCAGAAGACAATGAACAAAACAGACAAGATTTCTGCTCACTTGGAGCTTGTATTCTAGTTCAGGGAAGATGGATAGTAAACAAGTAAATAAAATAGAAAATAGCAGATAGTGAGAAGTGCACTGCAGAGAATGAGATGAAGTGACAATATAGTAGACAATATAGTAATTGTTGACTCCATTGGGTAGGAGACAACATTTAACCTGAGAAGTGGATTTTAAGCAGCCAGAGAGGAGATTTGGAAAGATTGCTTATAGCAGGGGGGACAGCTTCAGTGGCCTTATGGGAGACAAGCTTGGCACATTCAAGTACTCAGGTGAAATCCAGCGTGGCTGGAGCAGTGTGGGCTATGGGTGGATCTGAACCTGGAGCCTCTTGATGAGTGACAGTTATGTGGACACCAGCAGTGGTGTCATCATCTATTGGTTATTGATCAATAATTTCACAGTAGCTTCAGCTAAATAGAATGGCAGGCACTGGATACAGGAACTGTGGAAGTTGTAATGTCTTGTCCTTTTAATATTTTTAACATACGTTTATTTTTATTTTTCTGATTACAAAAGTACACGTGCTTCTTGTTAAGAAATTTCCAGCAATCCCATTCCTGGACATATATCCAGAAAAGATGAAAACTCTAATTTGAAAAGATACATGCACCCCAGTGTTCATTGCAGCACTATTTACAATAGCTAAGACATGGAAGCAATACCAATTCTAGAACTTTAATGGTTTCTGAATGACGTAGGTCTCCAGGGGCCCTGTCTCCACCAGAATCTGGCCTAGAAGCATTGATTTGAAGGCAGAGCATTGAGGCAGCTCTCTGCAGCCTGAAAGAAAATTGATGTTCTTGGGCTGATTACAGCCCTTCTGGAATGGCATGGCCTGTGTCCTCGTACTCACTTAGTGAGAACGCTCTGCTGTGGGTTTTTTTTTTTTTTTTTTTAAATTAGTTTAATTCTTCTACACTATGATTGAATTCTGTCTTTTTTGGATGTGGTGACGGGGTACCACTGACAGTATAGATGCCTAAATAACAACAGCTCAGATACCTTAGAAGTTTTTAAAAATAAATTTATTTATTTATTTATATTTTATTTTTGGCTGCATTGGGTCTTCGTTGCTGTGTGCGGGCTTTCTCTAGTTGTGTTGAGTGGGGGCTACTCTTTGTTGCGGTGCACAGGCTTCTCACTGTGGTGGTTCCTCTTGTTGCAGAGCCCGGGCTCCAGGTGCGCAGGCTTCAGTAGTTGTGGCTCGCGTGCTCTAGAGCGCAGGCTCAGTAGTTGTGGCTCACAGGCTTAGTTGCTCCACGGCATGTGAGATCTTCCCGGACTAGGGCTCGAACCTGTGTCACCTGCATTGGCAGGTGGATTCTTAACCACTGCACCACCAGGGAAGTCCTCTCTGCTGTGTTTTATGTACAACACTTATTTTTAAAAAATTTTATTAGTCGTACTGAGTGAAGTAAGTCAGACAGAGAAAGAGAAATATCAGACAATATCACTTATATGTGTAATCTAAAAAAATGGTACAAATGAACTTATTTACAAAACAGAAATAGAGTCACAGATGTAGAAAACACACTTGTGGTTACCAGGGGGGAAAGAGCGGGACAGGGATAAATTGTGAGATTGGGATCAACATATACACATATATGACATATATATAAAATAGATAACTAATAAGAACCTGCTGTGTAGCACAGGGAACTCTACTCAATACTCTGTAATGACCTATATGGGAAAAGAATCTAAAAAAAGAGGGGATATATGTATATGTATAACTGATTCACTTTGCTGTAAGTAGAAACTAACAACACAACATTGTAAATCAACTGTACTCCAATAAAAATTAATTTAAAAAATTTTATGATCCTTTCCCCATTTCTTCCTTTCTGTCTCAGTTACTTCTCAGGTATGTTCTTGTGTTTTGTGTTTTTTTTTTTTGCGGTACGCGGGCCTCTCACTGCTGTGGCCTCTCCTGCTGCGGAGCACAGGCTCCGGACGCACAGGCTCAGCGGCCATGGCTCACGGGCCCAGCCGCTCTGCGGCACGTGGGATCTTCCCAGACTGGGGCACGAACCCGTGTCCCCTGCATCGTCAGGCGGACTCCCAACCACTGTGCCACCAGGGAAGCCCTATGTTCTTGTTTTGTATGGAGACTGTGTACCCTTTCTGAACTGAGGTGTTAGAAGCTGCACCTTCACCTCCTGTGCCACAAAGTGATGCACAGTCTGCGTGGTAATAACCTTTCCTTGGGCGAATATAAAAGCAAATTAGGTTAAGGCCGTGTGAGAGCGTCCTGGGTCTGCATCATCCCACAGGGCAGCCTTTCAGAGAAGCCTCGCATTAGGAGGCCGAGCCCACTGAAGCTGCCTCCGCTAGATGCCTCCTTCTGGTTGGGAGAGCTTGTGTCTGAAGGGTGCTGGACACTGTCATGAGGGGGTGTCCTCAAAATTCCCTCCATTCTGTAAGATGCACTAAGTCTGGATGAAATGAGGGACACGGTTTGGCATACTTTTCAGAAACTCTCAAGGCTACAGCACATCTCTTTTGTTAGCTACAATATGGCATCAATTCTCTGAGTTCAGGGACCCCAGAAAGCGTGATTGCTGACGTGTAATTTCCTACGGACCCCTCCGGGGCCACATGCACAAATGGGCCTGTTCCCATTCCCGCGTGGAGGCCGGAGCTTGTTGTTCCTGGGGCTGAGAGAAAATGATTCCTCTCTGCTGTTCACAGGCCCACCTACCCACCTACCTCCTCCTCCCTTCTTTTTCCTCTTTTCTTTCTTCCTTCCCTCCCTCCTCCTTCCTTATTACGTTAACATTTTAGTTTCTCTCTTTTATTATAAACAATATGCTCGTGTTACTGAAAATATTTAAGCCATATGGAGGTATCTTAGCTGTCGCTTTAATAGACAACTCCCCTGTCAGAAAAGGCAGTAGCAGCAAGCGTGGGGACACATAGCTCTGAAATGGCTGTCATTTATTGGGGGCACATACAATGGTGTAACTGTGCCCCAAATTGTGACAGCATAAAACCAAAGAAATGATGAATAAAAATGCTGGTGGTGAACACTGGCACCACCACGTACACGTGACCCTGGGCAATTTGTATAATAGTCATTAAAGATGTCTGTTTGCTCCCAAGAACTTTTTGATTAAAGCCCTATGCTTAGCATTCCCAAAGGCACTGGTTTGTCAGAAACTCCCTGCAGCTTCATCCATTGCTTCCTTTTCCCACATTTCTGTGTGTCGCTTTGCAGAGTGGTCAAACTGAAATGCTATTTTGGGCAGGGGCATCTCTGCATCTGGAAGGATAGTGCTGGACAGTCCTTTCAACTCATTAGTTACTCCGATGGGCATTTTGTTGCCGATGAATCCTGTGGGCCCCTCCAGATGCTACAGTCCTGATGAAATGAAATATTGGACAGGAGCCATTACCTGAGCCATTTGCGACAGAGCGGATGTTTGGGTCATTCTGCCCACGGAAGCTTTTCCACGTCTTTGATGTAGGAGATGAGTCCTGGGCAGCTGAGTGCTTGTTTGAGCATCAGATACAATATGGAGATATTTTGGAGACAGTCTCAGATTAATCTTCAGGCTTTTCTGGTGATGTATCTCCCCAAGGAGATACAGGTGATATATCTCCCCAAGGTGATACAGGTGATGTATCTCCCCAAGGATATCAGGTGATATATCTCCCCAAGGATATCAGGTGGTCTCTGTCAAGGTGACCCTTACATTTTCCTGCCCAAACAAAACATTTGTTGGCTTCGTCCTCAGAGGAATAGCATTTGGTCACTTCCTTTCAGGTGGTTGCTGGTGAATTCTGTTGTGAATCTCACCCCAGTAAGAACGACTCCTTTAGGGGGAGCTATTCCAGTACCAAGTCTCAGAACCATGAAACGATGCACCTGGTATTTTTCTAGCTCCCAACAGAATTAATAGAATAAGGTTAACATTATGCCCTCAGGTTTTTAAATTTTATTTTAATTTTTTAAATTGAAGTGTAATTGATTTACAATGTTGTGTTAGTTTCAGGTGTCCAGTAAAGTGATTCAGTTATACATGCATATATATATATATATATATGTTTTTCGGATTCTTTTCCCTTATAGGTTATTACAAAATATTAAGCATAGTTCCCTATGTGATACAGTAGGTCCTTGTTGGTTATCTATTTTATTTATAGTAGTGTGTGTACGTTAATCCCAAACTCCTAATTTATTTCTCCCCCCCTCTTTCCCCTTTGGTAACCATGTTTGTTTTCTAGGTCTGTGGGTCTATTTGTTTTTATGTAAGTTCATTTGTATCATTTTTTTAAGGTTCCACATGTAAGTGATATCATAGGATATTTCTCTTTCTCTGTCGGACTTCCTTCACTTAGTATGGTAATCTCTAAGTCTATCCATGCTGCTGCAAATATGCCCTCAGTTTTTATTGAGGGTCAGGGTAAGAAATGGCCATATGAGTTTGCACTTTCTGTAAAACAGCTGTTGAGGATATTATCCATCATGTTAAATGTATTTAATGACACACACGGAAATTTCTTTTGAATTTGGAGCTGGGGAAATTGTATCTCAACTGGTGAATTTGTATGATTAAAGTCAGATAAAAACTACTTAGTTATCATGTTTCATCTTTGCCTTGGTTGCTGTGAAGCTCAGAGATGGTTTTTGTGCTCAATTACAGAAACTTTTCTTAGTTTGGTTTTTAAAAATGTGATCTCCCATCCTTCTTTACTTTATTTTTGTGTCTTGTCTTTGGGTTACTGATAAAATATTTGGTTTGTTCTGTTGTAACTGTGCTTTTCATGATGAGTCATATAAAATTGTTTTTGGAAATGGGGGTTGGAGAGATACCAATGATCTGTTCTAGAGTTTCCCCAGTTGTTCTTGATTTGTCATCACTGTTAGAGAGAGAGAGAAGGGGAGATAAAGGAGGAGGAGTTTTGAGTGGGAAGGGGAAGAGGCTATCAGGTAATTAAGGGATGTTCTGAACAAAGGTTGGAAGTGGGACTTGGGCAGCAGGTTGTGAGGTGAGCAGTTGGGCCATGATGGGAAGTCATGGAAGAGAGGATGGGAACCCCGTGCTAAGAGGAGCTAGGGCGGGGTCTCAGAGCCAGCGGTTTGGAGACCAAGTCCATTTAGGAATAGGTTAGGTGGGCTCTGAGAAGTTTAGGTTTTTGAATAGAGGAGGGATAAGATAAAAGTGTGATGCAGACTATCTGCAGTGCATAATGATTGGAATTGAGTTGAGATTAGAATGGAACGATCAGCTAGTAGGAGGTTACCTGTATTTCTGATAACGATTTGCAGAGATGGAGCAGGAAAGAACTCTGAGCCACGATGCCTAAAAAAAGAGAGACCCTAAGTATTTGGGGCTCTTCTTCAACCCTGTGTCAAAGAAGATCCCAGAGCTGACAGTGTCAGACATTTATATTAGGCCCTATTCTAGTTGGACTTCAAATCCAGCTTGGCATTGCTTTGGTGGACTATCTATATCTAATGCTGAGTAGGGTGAAAATATTAAGCACTGACGTTTTGGCATTCTTTAATATTGCATTATAACTATTTTGAGGTCAACATTTAGTTATATATTAAAACTTTTTTATTCCATGCTGATTATATATTGTGCCCATATCGTATTTTCTAATAGATGCTTTAGAGAATCACTTAAAAAATGTTGGTGTTGTTGGCCATTTTATGTCTCTGTTTTTGGTGGCTTGCCCATTTCCTCAGCTCTTTGCAGAGCTGTGGGGCTATGCTGGCCAGCTCTGTCCCCCATCTGCCTTGACCATTCAGGGAGTTGGTGATCGACCCTTGGAACAAGGACACTACAACACTACAACTGGAATCCCCTGACACTACAACACTACAACTTTCTTTCTTCTGGATCCTTCTTTAATGAGTGTCTTAAATCTGGCAAGATTTGCTGTCTTGAATTCATTTTCTTATCTTGATGACTTTTCTTAGGATTTCCACTCGGGTCATCTTGTGAGAGCTTCCTTCTCGGTCTTCACAGGCTTTCAGAATCAGATCTAGCTGGGTAATAGCCCCAGCTATTGTGCAAGAGGAAATCTGCTTTAATGAGGTTCACATCCCCCAAAGACACGTGACCTGAGAAGCTAGTCAGGAGCTAGTCCATAAATTAAAGGGCCTGGCCTGAAGCTGCTTGAGTGATTTGGCTAAAGGGGGGTTGTTTTGCTACTTTTCCTGATAAAGGATTCTAAAGTTTGCTCAGTGGACTAAATAGTTCAGTATAACTTTTTTCTTTTTTTTTTTTTTTTTTTGCACAGAGTTCAATTTTATTTTCTTTTTCATTTCTTTAGAAATTTAAAATTATATATTACTAGAGCTTAAAGGTAAATTATGTCAAAAAGCTGGTAAGACAGAGTAAGATACCAGGTGTCCTGACCCAGGCCCGGGGCCTTTTCATTGCATTGCTCTGTGGCCTCAGGCCAGACTGCTCTGAAAGTGCCCTTTCTTCTATCCAGTAAAGGAATTCAGTAATCTTTGCAGAATGCCCTGTTCTCAGCTTGGATGCCAAATTTTTTTGTTTTTCTGTTTTTTTTGAAGGAAGGCAGTGTGAAATAGACTTACCGTGGACATTGGGATCAATTCCTAGATCCTTGTTGTATCACTTTAAAGTCGAATTATTGAGCTTCTTTGTGCTTCTGTTTGCCGCCTGTCTGGGGACTGGGGATGAGCATAACGAACTGGTCTTTGTGGTCAGTTTTTATGCAGCTTCTAGAGTGGGGCCCTATGCAGAGGACACATCTGCTCCCTCAGTTCTTGGCCCTACCATTCTTTTTTTTTTTTTTTTTTTTTTTTTT
>NW_006780162.1:2031301-2041466 GCF_000442215.2 Lipotes vexillifer | reverse complement strand
TTTCTTTCTTTATTTATTTTTTTGCGGTATGTGGGCCTCTCACTGTTGTGGCCTCTCCTGTTGCGGAGCACAGGCTCCGGACACGCCGGGCTCACAGGCCCAGCCGCTCCGTGGCATGTGGGATCTTCCCGGACCGGGGCACGAACCCGTGTCCCCTGCATCAGCAGGCGGACTCCCAACCACTGCGCCACCAGGGAAGCCCGGCCCTACCATTCTTGATGCCCTGGACTCTGCTTGCATCCTACCAGTGTATGCAAAATGGCTCTTAGTGAAAGCTATATTTATTTTAGCGATTTTACTTTGCTGATGTTGGGTAAATTGCTTACTCAACATATACTTTGGGAGGAAACTCCTATTGTTTGGAATAATTCAGTATTGAATACAAATCTTTGCAGTTGAAAAAAGACAAATGCATATGATTTACAAATCACTTCAAAATCAATGCAAGGCAAGAACTGAAATGTGAGCAGGGATAATGAAGCAATTGCTGGTACAGTGCCAGTTAACTTCAAGGACTTTTTTCTTTATTTTATTTTCTTTATTTATTTTTGGCTACGTTGGGTCTTCATTGCTGCACGCGGGCTTTCTCTAGTTGCAGTGAGCAGGGGCTACTCTTCCTTGCAGTGCGTGGGCTTCTCATTGTGGTGACTTCTCTTGTTGCAGAGCACGGGCTCTAGGTGCGCGGGCTTCAGTAGTTGTGGCACGAGGGCTCAGTAGTTGTGGCTCACGGGCTGTAGAGCACAGCCTCAGTAGTTGTGGTGCATGGGCTTAGTTGCTCCGCGGCATGTGGGATCTTGCCGGACGAGGGCTTGAACCTGTGTCCCCTGCCTTGGCAGGTGGATTCTTAACCACTGTGCCACCAGGGAAGCCCAAGGACTTTTTTCAATGTCAGATTCATCTGGAATATAGAGGTCAGAGGGAGACGCAAGAGGGAGGAGATATAGGGATATATGTATATGTATAGCTGATTCACTTTGTTATAAAGCAGAAACAAAAACACCATTGTAAAGCAATTATATTGTAATAAAGACGTTAACAATAAATAAATAAAAAGAGTTAATTTCCAGGTTAAAAAAAAGTGTGCCCGCTTGGATAATGCTGCTCCAGGTCTCAGAGTCAGTGAACTAGGTATAGCCCGCATCTCTACCGGGCAAAGTGGCCTTGGGCGTCTTCAGTGTGCTGCCTCGCAAAGTTCTGCCCTAGTTCCTCTGATGACATTGTGGTCTTCTCTAACCAATGAGTTTATTGATTTCCTTTGTCAACCTAGCACTTTGGAGAATAGTACACTCTTGCAAAATTGACATAAATATGACTAAATTTAGTGCTGTAGATTATTACAAGTCTTTGGCTCTAACTGTACAATGCTAAACCAAATATTAATTGAATTAAAAAATCAGTCAAACAAATTATTTGATGTCATGGACAAGAAAAGCCAGAATTTTTCCATTTCTAGATCTTGGTATTGCACCGTGAGGATGCAGCCATGGAGTTTCATTTCTCTTGATTATGAGTCATGAATACTAACACCAATAAATCATGCATTTCCTCCACTTGTCTCAGGGGGGGTCACTATGGAATGATGGCATCTGAATGTTCCACGTAAACATTTAATTAAAAAACAGGTTTGTACTTCTGCTGTCTTATGGTAGTTGCTCTGATTTTAAGGTTAATTTTGGTAGGTTTGATTTTATGCTCCTTTATAAATCAGATATTTGCTTGTTTTCTTAACATTTGGTTTCTTTTCATGAATGTCTTTCTTATGAAGTCTTCTCTTTAGTCTCTCTGATGTTTGACTGAGGACCATGGTCCAGGTCATCTTTCTTTGGGTCATCCATAAAGAGCTGAATTCTGAAGAACCAGTTAAAATCAGATTCCTTTTCTGCTTTTGGTAATTCTTGATCTTAGAACTTTAGGATTCAATATGTGATGGCTCTTGGGTTCCATAGAAAGCCTCAGCACATAGTATCTGCTGCAATGAACCCTGTACAGAGTGACCGGTTTCTTTTTCAGGCACATATACAGGAAATTTGGGGAGGCACTTTTCCATTTTGTACCTGGTTATAAAATCTAGGTAACTATAGATACATGTAATTATGGATTATTACTCATAGCCACCCCTCATAACCACCTTGAGGTCTTTAGCACGAGTAAAAGGACTTTGTTTCATTCTTTCAAGAAGTATTTTGCTGTTCAAGGCAATGTACTACGTGCTTAGGATTCATCAATAAACACAAAAGATAGAAGTCCCTTCCCTGATGGAACTGACATTTAAGAAGGGGCTGGGGGATTCAGGTGGCGAAGGGGTTGTGGGTTGGAGAAAAGCAGGAAACAGAATAATTAGGGTTTCCAGCAGCATCCCCATGCTAGCTTGTTATTTATTTTCTCTTAATTTAAATTGTTTTTAGTTAATGCAGTGACCTTTCTTCTGATGGGCTGCAGTCTTCCACAAACTCCACAGAGCAGCTTTAAGACATAGCTTCCCCTTTCGGTTTGTGTCTCTAGAAATTGCTGAATGTAGGTGTAGAGTTTCCCTAGGTCAAGGCTAGTGGATTTGCCACCCTCTCCACCCATCCCCAACTAATTAGACGTGGAGCCAATCACCATATTTTAACTTTTTGCTAATTGTCCTTGGGCATAGCTTCAGATATGTTGTTGGAAGAGGTCATTGAGAGGATGAGACTGATGGTTGACCCGCAAGCTGGACCCGAGCATTCGGATGCTCCACACCCTCTCCTCTGTCATTGGAATGTACGTTCTGCCCACTGTTCCCACAGTAGGAGCTGTTTCAAGGATGCAGCCTTGAGAGAGTAAGGTGCTGTTGAGACCGTCTGGACTGAATACGTGACTAAACCCTGTTAAGGCCTCTATATAAACTCTTAGGATTTTTGCAGTGAGTGCAGCCACCCAAGATGAGCCTCATATGTAAGTTCCCTTGCTTATTAAACCTACTGCCTACCAACCTGAAGCAATCTGCCTCTTTCTTTGGTCTCTCCTTGCCCTCAGTGTATGGGGGCCAGTTTGGGCACCAACATATGTTCATTAGTATCACATGTAGCTGTTGCATCACAGGTTAGGGTGACGGCCACTCATGTTTGTGATGGGGCCACTTTTTTACCAGGCTTGGGGAGCAGAATCTTAGAAAAAGTCATGTAATTGATAGACAACAAATTCTCAGTCACTGAAGGAGCACATGTCTGGTCCATTAAAATAAGTCATTAAAAAATGTCAGCCATTCTATACGATGGGCCAGAGCATAGCCCAACTACTTTATTAGAGTTCGGTCTCTTTTTATCTATACCTAAGGCATGAGCCTTATTATTACACGTGTAATAAATACAGTAAGATGCAGGCATAATATAGTAATTATATTAATAGAGTATCATATAATATGTTATATATTGTATATATAATATACTATGGTAACATTTATTATGTTATACGGTATGTAATATATAACATACACAATAACATATAGAGCAGGTTGCCCTCCTGAATAATAGTAAAATTTCAGCTCTGGAGGGATCATGGAGATTCTTTAGATCTGTCTTTTTTTTTTTTTCCGGTACGCGGGCCTCTCACTGTTGTGGCCTCTCCCGTTGCGGAGCACAGGCTCTGGACACGCAGGCTCAGCGCGGCCATGGCTCACAGGCCCAGCCGTTCTGCGGCATGTGGGATCTTCCCGGACCAGGGCACGAACCCACGTCCCCTGCATTGGCAGGCGGACTCCCAACCACTGCGCCACCAGGGAAGCCCTAGATCTGTCATTTTTAACCTGAGATCTGTGGCTCCTTCTGAACTTCATGGAATTGATAGTAAACTTCAGTGTCTGTGTGGAGATGATCCTTAACGTACATCAGACTCTCAAAGTGACTGTTTAAGAAATGCTCATTGAGATCAGATCATACCAGATCTGAGTGGTAAAAGTATTGACTCACTCAAGGTCACATGGGTTTTGGCAGCCTAGGTCCAGGACTTACAGTTCAGATCTTGTGACCAAACTACAAATTAGAAATGTTTATATCATGGTGAGGTTAAATTAAGTCAAATGTTTCTGTCCTACATAAATATCAAATGCTTGTCAGGAGTTGGGGACTTGCTACCGAATGGGGTAGGAAGCTGTCCTTTTTGCAAATGTAAGCTTTTCAGAATCTTCTTGAAATTTTTAGTAATTTATAGGTATGTCTATAGTGAGTATGGAAAGGAGTAAACTTACTGTTTAAAAAAAAGTTTAATGGCTTAAAAATCTAGTTCTTCCATGTGGCCCCCATTTCCAATGTTTACTAAAATCTGTAGTTTCAAAGACCTTGAAATGATACCTGACCCTTGTCTTAGGACAAAGAAACACACTCTTGTTTAGCTTTGAAACTCCAGGGTGCCTCTGTAGCTGTAGCTTTTCTTCATCAATGACTGCCAGTTCTGGGTGCTGCAGAATCCTGATAATGAGCGTGTCGGTTCTATATAGGTCACTGCATCCTTCAGGACAAAATTCAGATGTAGAAAAGTGATGTTTTAAAAAAAGTATCACATTTCTTTTAATAGAAAACTGGCTAATTTTGTAAGCTTTATTTTTTTTAAGGTCTACTTTTAAAACTTTCCATTATTATCTCATTTTTAATGATGTGTTGTACAATTTGAACTACAAAAGTTAAGCCCATTTTTTTCCCAACCGCTGTAGCCTTAGAAATTGGCCAGAATGTTTCTAATGTTTCTGAATCTAGAAAAATAGGGGATCAAGGCAAGATATTTTCTGATTAGATTTTTGGTATCTGGGTACTGATTCTTTGAATTGGTTGTCATTCAGATTAGGGGATAAAATACATCTATTTATTTATTTTTATTTTATTTTATTATTTCTTTTGCGGTACGCGGGCCTCTCACTGTTGTGGCCTCTCCCGTTGCGGAGCACAGGCTCTGAACGCGCAGGCTCAGCGGCCATGGCTCACGGGCCCAGCTGCTCCGCGGCATGTGGAATCTTCCCAGACCAGGGCACGAACCCGTGTCCTGGGCATCAGCAGGTGGACTCTCAACCACTGCGCCACCAGGGAAGCCCACATCTATTTATTGAAGGTTTTTCTGATGGGCAGTTGGAAGATAAAAACACCCCTCCTGGGCTTCCCTGGTGGCGCAGTGCTTGAGAGTCCGCCTGCCGATGCAGGAGACGCGGGTTCGTGCCCCGTTTCGGGAAGATCCCACATGCCGCGGAGCGGCTGGGCCCTTGAGCCATGGCCACTGAGCCTGCGTGTCCGGAGCCTGTGCTCCGCAAATGGGAGAGGCCACAACAGTGAGAGGCCCGCATAACGCAAGAAAAAAAAAAAAAAAAAACACCCCTCCTTTCCAAAATATCCCTAAATAACAGGCATATTGTTAGTGCTTAATAAAGTCTTACTGAATGAATGAATTCATGTTGAATGAATGACAAGTCTTCATTTTTAATTTGTGGGAATCGTTGGAAGCACTGTTCCAAGATGGAACCAGGCTCTTACTGTGGAGAGGTCCTGCTTGGGTCTCGCAGAGCTGTAGAAGGATACTGCTTTTGTCATGGTGTACCTGAGGGCTGTTCGAGTGTTATTAACACCCAGATCCAAGGTACCTGGGCAACTTGCATCTTCAGCCAGAGTTAAGTGGGACCAATGGTGTCAGTTGGATGTCCTGGCTTCTCTGACATCTTCAGGCAAAATAAAAACTGCTTCAGAAGACACCTGGATAAAATTTGCATATATTAAAGTGATGTAGTCAGGTGAGAGAATGAGAGTAGGGGGAACTGAGTCAAGTCAGACCCCTCCACTTCTACAGCTGGTGTGCTTGTGAAGGCTGGGCCTTCGTTCCTCCCCAGCCAGAAAGAGAGAGGTCTTCCTGGAACTTCAGCTGGTTTTGCTTGACTTTGGCAGCATTCTGTTTTTCCAATTTAATGCACTCTTTTCTTTTTTCTCTTCATGTCCAGAAATAATTGGCTTGGGAAATTTTAAATGTCTCTAAGGCCTGTAAGGAAGAACTATTTTTTATTAATTCCCATGAAGTTTACTTGAAATGCAGGTGAGATGGTTAATTTTATGTGTCAACTTGACTGGGCTAAGGGATGCTCAGATAGTTGGGAAAAAAAAATATTTCTAGGTAAGTCTGTGAGGGTGTTTCCAGAAGAGATTAGCATTTGAATTAGTAAGCTTTGAGTAAAGACATATCATTTTGGGGGACAATGTGGGTGGGTGTCGTCCAATCCATTGAAGGCCCAAATAGAGCAGAAAGGTAGAGGAAGGGCAGATTTGCTCTCTGCTTGAGCTGGGACGTCCAGCTTCTCCATCCTTGGACATCCATACTACTGGTTCTTGGGCCTTTGGACTCGGACCCGGACTTACACCGTTATTCCCCCACCCCATTTTGGGGCCTTTGGACTCGGATTTATACTATCAGTTCCCCTGGTTCTCGGGCCTTTTGACTCAGACTGAATTACACCACTGGGTCTCCGGCTTATAGATGGTAGGTCATGGGACCTCTTAGCTTCCATAACCACATAAGCCAATTCGTATAATAAATCTCCTCTTACATCTATCTGTCTGTCTATCTATCTATCTATCTATCTATCTATCTGCCTACCTACCTACCTACCTACCTATCTATCTCTCTTATTGGTTCTGTTTTTCTGGAGAACTCTAATACAGCAGGCATGCCTCAAAATTAGGGAGTAGCAAGCCTGACCCCATTATTGCACTCTTGAATGAATTTCTCCCTTCCTCTGAATTTAGGAGAGGGGCCGGCTGGCCTGTGTATGACTGATTTTCTACACCAGGCAGGTATTTTAATTCTGGGATGGAGAAGCTGCTTTGAAGGTCTGGGCACAAAATCTAGGTTGAAGGTGGCATGTTTCCAAAAATGAATCATTCCAAAAATCACGATTGTATATACTGTTGTCTTGTCGCATAGTAGGTGCTAAGCAAACATTTGAATGAATGATGACTGTTACTTAGCTAACCACGGTAAAACATCATGGGGTAAATATCTTTAGGATCATAGTGACTTTTATTTTGTTACCTGTGTAATTGTGAAACTGAAAAATTGTTGCCTTCATGTTTTTCAGAAAGTAAATGAATTACATTATAGTTTCATAACTCCAGGACATCAAAACATCTCAAAAACACATTTCCTGAGATTAAACTCCTCCTGAGAGAATTAATGAATAAGTGCTTAGGTGTGATAGAGAATGAAGCTGGTAATTTTAAGTATTATAAATAGAAGTGCGGATATCAAGACTTTGGAATTATTTAAATTATTGACAAGAAGTTCACCGAGAAGATGCCATTAGCAGTGAGTTTTCCTTTTTATTTATTTATTTATTTATTTATTTAATGAATCCCCAGCACTCACATCGAGGGTAGCACTGAGTTTGAGTTGAGCCCATGCTTGGTTGTTTGCACTGTATCTCACCATTGGTCTGCCCCTGGACCACTCACTTTTATAGGGATGATCTCGTTTATTCCTAACAACACTGTGAGGCAGGGACTGTTTCTACTGTTCACCTTTTTGGAGGTGACACTGTGGCACAGAGAGTTTAAGAAACACATCCAAGGTCACACAATGAGTGACTGGCAGAATCTGGATTCAGCTTGGTCTCCTTAATCTGAAAGCTTCCACTTCCAGCCACTAGGATACCTCCTTCCCACTTGATTGCAGGCTATGGTGATGCTTTTTCTGGTTTTAGTTATTAACACAGGCACAGGATGGCTTTTCACTTATTTCATTAATGGCCAAGGTGCTTGTGTTAGTTCCCTGGGCCTGCAGTAACAAACCACCACAAACTTGGTGGCTCAAAACAGTGAAAAGTGATTCTCTTACAATTCTGGAGGCTAGAAGCTGTAGATCAAGGTGTGGGCAGGGTCATACTCCCTCCAAACACTCTAGGGCAGGATCCTTTTTTGCCTTTTCCAGGGACTGGTGGTTTTTGGAGTTCCTTGGCTTGTGGTAGCATAACAATCTGTGCCTTCATCTTCACGTGGGTTTTCACGTGACCTTTCCTGTGTCCCTGTGCCGGTCTCCCCTCCCCTCCCATCTCCTCCCCTCAGCTCAACTCATCCCTAAATAACAGGCACATTGTTAGTGCTTAATAAAGTCTTAATGAATGAATTACATTTTCAAACCCCCCTTTTCCAAACAAAGTCACAATTTTTTTTTTTTTTTTTTTTTTTTCGGTGTGCGGGCCTCTCACTGTTGTGGCCTCTCCCGCTGCGGAGCACAGGCTCCGGATGCGCAGGCTCAGCGGCCATGGCTCACGGGCCCAGCCGCTCTGCGGCATGTGGGATCTTCCCGGCCCGGGGCATGAACCCGTGTCCCCTGCATCGGCAGGCGGACTCTCAACCACTGCGCCACCAGGGAAGCCCCCAAAGTCACAATTTATAAGCTCTGGGAGTTAGGAGATGGACATATCACTTTGGGGGGGCCACCATTCAACCCGCTACAGTATACCTTTTCATCCTTTTTATGCACCCCAAATGAAACCAAGTTACTTTTTTTTTCTTTTTTTTTGTGGTATGCGGGCCTCTCACCGTTGAGGCCTCTCCCGTTGCGGAGCACAGGCTCCGGACGCGCAGGCTCAGCGGCCATGGCTCACGGACCCAGCCACTCCGCGGCATGTGGGATCTTCCCGGACCGGGGCACGAACCCGTGTCCCTTGCATCGGCGGGCGGACTCTCAACCGCTGCGCCACCAGGGAAGCCCGAAACCAAGTTACTTTTTTTTGAAGGAATGAAAGTATTCATTTGCCTCTGCACTCCTGCATCTTAGGATTGTGAAGACCTTGTGAAATTTCTTTTCTTCTCCTGCTTCTGATGGTGTTTAAATGGCTATTTCCTCCCTCTCCCCAGAAGTTCTTTAAGATGCTTTTTTCTGATCTTAGTTATTAACATTTTATTTCCTGTTTTTACTAGTCCCTCCTTTGATTTCATTTCTTTTACATCCTTTTTTATCTATTAATTTTTTAACTTAAAAATTCGTTTTTGCTATTTTTTTATATATTTGATTCCATTCTTTCTGATTTTTCTTGATTGTGCATGGCCTTGTTGCTCATGGTGATAAGGGGTCCACTGTACGTTTCAGTGAGTGCCACACAATTATGGGGAAATGTCCTGAGATTTGGCAGTGTTTTAGAACTAGGTCAGTAAATTGTTCATTCCCTTAGATTCATCTCAGTGCCAGTATCAGAAAGATCTGCAAGTTTCCAGATGTTAGTTAATGATGCTTTTGGTATTTCTTTATGCAGATTTTTTTTTCCTTGTAGAGTTTGAGACTATAAAGTCAACACCTGCAGTTGGGTTAAAATTAAACTTTTCACTTGTGTAAGGTGACATTGGTGTTTTGGTTAATGTGACCTCAGTAATGTGTTCAGGCTGAGTTTCAGGTGGCTCCCTAGGACATTCTGATTTGACCTCAAAGGTGTGAAACGTGTTAATTTGTTGGTAGTTTCTGTAGCTAAGAACTCCTTGGTCTTGTTGTAGGGACTGGAACCTTCTATTCCAATCCAAAATCTGAGACTTGTCTGACCCGTAAGCTTAACAGTACTCAAGGGCCAGATGGTTGGAATTCTGGACCATCTTGGGAGAGGGTTCAACTGCCACAACCATTGGTAATGAACCGGACGAAATATACTCTCAGGATGGGATTTCCCAAATGACTCCTTTTCTCCTTAGGCGTTATTATTGTCTTTGTAATAAACACATATCGAAATAAGACCAAATCCCTCCCATACCCTTTGCCTAAACCTCCCTCTAAATATGGATTTAAGACAATCTTGCAAACCTTCGTCGTGACTTTGGTGTTTTTCTTTGGTGTCCTGCAGCATGGCTCATTGTACAGCTGGGATTCTCAACCATTAGCCAGTCCTAACCCCTCATATTTTTTCCTCTGTTGTTTACTTCCTCTTAGACTAACCAGATGGTGTGAGGCTTAGGAAGCACATGTGTGGCTGTGAATGTTAAGAAACTGCATGAAAAGCAAAAAAGTCACAGTCTCAGGAGGTGGATTTATGGAAGCTTAACAGGAGCTGGTCTTACTCCATTGTTTCCTGCTTGGTGATGGGGGCAGGGGTGTGTTTTGCTAGCTAATTTAGTGTAAAATGAGCCTCGGTTAATATTTTTTCTCGTCAATTTGAACTGCTTAGGAAAGGAGTGGAAAACACTTG
>NW_006780162.1:2013144-2031291 GCF_000442215.2 Lipotes vexillifer | reverse complement strand
AGCAGGGAGCTGTTGAAGGTAGGGTGATCATCACAGTTGTCTGTGATCTAGCGTGGCTTGGTTTATATATTTATGAAAAGTGCATATGGTGCGGAAGATACTGGCCATTCACAGAGAAAGGTAACTGTAGATGGAGAATTTGTTTACTTTTTATTTTTGTGGCAAGTGGCTCAGGGGAAGCCATGAGCTCCCAGTGGGCTTGGGGCCAATGGTTCTCAACTCCACTGAAACAAAAACCTGAATTTGCTTTCATGGCTGACTCTGGGCCCCCAGAGAGCTAACACCTTTCCCACTGCTCTCCCCCCGAAGATGCTTCAGCCTCGGCTACCCGGCTCCAGCAGGACTGGGTGGCAGCTGTCAACAGCAGGGGTGCTGCCTCCCAGAGCTGGAAATGCAGATGGTTTTCTCCCGACACCTCTGACTCTCGGGCTCTAAGTGCTTCTAAGGTACTATGTTCCACATGAGAAGAAACCTTGGGTTTCCAGAGCGTGATGGGGAAGACTCCAGAAGCCAATGGAAATGCTCACCGCGTGCCCACTGAGCTGTGGAGCGACATTAGCATGCTGATGCCAGAGCTCTAACAAATTCCGGGGAGAAGAAAGATCTTGTGTTAGCCATGGAGCTAATCATCCCCAACCCCACTCATTAACTACTCCCCGGGCCCTGCCTCTCTGTGCTCCCTTCTGCACCATGTGAACAGCTTTTCACAGCTTCTTTTCCATCTGCTGAAATAAACAATAGCCTTTGTAACCGTGGAAAAAGGAGCAGCCGGTGAAGAACTATTTTTAGACATGCTGAAAGCTTAAGGTTGATTACTGCATTTTCACACCTAAAACACAAGATGCAAGGCTGAAAAAAAGGGATTTTTTTTTTTTTTTTTTTTTTTTTGCCCTCGGCTGTGCTCATGCTATCTGCCGTCTTTCACATGCTGCTTTCTGCCTGGCGCTTCCTTCTGTCACTGGAGACGCTGGAGGGACAGTGGTTCAGGTCACCTCCTTTTCATGGCACCTTTCCCATCCCCCCACCTGGTGGCATTTTATAACAATGACTGCTCTTCTTTTCTCCCACCTCTCTCTTTAACATAATACTGAAGAGATTGGTTTACTGTACATTGATGTGCATGTGGTCCCTGGTTCATTCCCCTCTGTGGTGTTCTGATACATTAGCACCTGGTGCCCTCGCCAGATCACATGGAGAACTTCATATGCAAGTTGGCTTTACCTGTTATCTCATGTATTCTGCAGCATAAATCTGCAAGGTGGTGGTCTTATCCATTGCACAGATGAGGAAAGTGAGACGGGGGCTTGGAGAGGGTCAGAGGCCAGCTCAGCCCATCTGCCTAATCATGGCAGAGCTTGAGTCTGAACCCAGGTTTTTCTGATCCCAGACCTGTTCTGCTCATTTTTCCTGCTGCCTTTCTCACTGACTTAATTTCAAATCGTTCTTGACTGCCAGGGGCAGGAAAAATGAGCAGAACAGGAGGTCTCCATTTTTCTTTTGATGTTTTGTTGTAGCTCTTTGATTCTATCATTAAGTAAATCTCTTTTGAGTACAGTGTTCCTTTTTTGAAGCGCTACAGTAATGACCAGTAATAGCTAGAATGTCAAATGCCTGTCATTTTCCTTTTCTATTTGAGACAAATCCATTATGTCCCCCACCGATTTTCTCTCTGCCATCAGGGTGCCTGATTTAATTGTCACTACTGCTGCTTTGTGGCTGTCACGCTGAATCTTAAGAGCATCGTGGTTGTTGGCACTTGGACGCTTGGATTGTTCCCATGGATTGTGCTAACCTGTATGTTGCTCTGTGTCTAGTCTCCGTTTGACTGCTCGTTGCTTCCTCGTGATCCCCTTTGAAACTCAGGGACTTAATCTGAGATGTCACCTACAGAAGGTCCTTAAGGTCCCCTTGGTTAATGCTGTGCTCATTCATTGTTTGGGAATAAAAGACTCTTCCTTCTCTATCCTGTTAAAATGCGCTGTCTTTTATCATCTTTTGCTCCATGCTGAGTTACCTGAGACAGACCCCAGAGGGTAGAGAAGGGAGGGACTCTGAGCTTGAGAACAGACTGAGATCTGAATTGGTCCATCTCCACCCCCACTTCCCAAAGGGGGTTTCCTCCTGCAATTCTGCTTTCTCTGAGACCCAGATAATGTCCTGAGACCCTGCAGAGCAAAAAAAGAGAGTGATTCCAGGGCTTGCTCGCAGCCAGAGCTTGGATGAAGACACTCAGGTGTCTTCTGAGAACTGTAGGAAAACACAGAGGATTAAGACTTTATTCCCGTTTACCCCAATCCGTCCTGGAGTCATTCATAAATGTGTTTATGCCAATAAGAGTCCTTTGGTTGCAAGCAACAGAAATGCACTCTTGTTAATTTCAGCATAAAAGGCATTGACTGGACTGAAGGGCAGCTCTCAGAGTTGAAGTGTGAAGCTGAGTGATTGACCTTGGCAAGAAGGGGACCCAGGGTGGGTCAGGAAGTAGGGACTGTCCTTGCCTGGAGCCATCCTTTCCTGGAGCTGCCCTCAGGAAAATTCAGCCTCCGTCCTCCAGTCACTTGATTCACGACTGGAATTAGACAGAGGCTGAACGGACTGGGCATGTCGTGGACCAAACTTTGGGCCAGATTGACAGTGTAGTAAGCCTCCCCAAGGGAAATCCTGGCGCTCATTCCGGGTGAAGGGCCAGTGGAGAAGAGACAAGCAGAATCATTATATGTCCCCTACATTCTGTGTTTATCCCCGGTTCTAGAGATTCTGCGGAAAGCGTTTCACGGCTGTCCACAGTGATGGGTCCTAGGGCTCTTCAGAACCAGCAGGAAAGTGAGGAAGGGACTCAGAGAACAGACACTGTCAGGTGAGGCAAGCACCATCTTGGAAGTAACAGTGGACAGTGTTGGGTAACTCTGGGCAGGCAGGTAGAGCGCATTCTGGTAGGAGAGTGGCACCAGGTAATGCAAATCCACAGAAAGAAATCTGCAAGCAGACATGTGTAGAGGCCGGTGGGGAGGTGGTGGGTTCATGGAGGGTCGGTTGCAAGAGTGAAGGGCTGGGCTTTAGCATCAAGATGCCCCTCTTTTCAGGAGAGAGGATCTGGCATTGCAGGCCTGGTCTTCTCCCCAAGAACTTCTGTTCTGATAGGATGAAGGCCGCTTCGCAGGACTAGCCCCAGGTAAGACTGCCAAATAGGGAAATGCGTTTTCATTTGTAAAACGCTTTCCCTGTCCTTGGTGATGATCATCTCCGTTAAAGTAGAGAGTAGAATATACTCTTTTTGTTACGTCTCCTCTAAGCTGCCTTCACAACCCAGGCTCAGACGCTTCATTCACGCTAGGGTATTAAGTACAAGAGAATAGCTTAGTGGGGATATTTGCATTTTTCACCAGGAGTGGGGAAGCCCAAGAGTGGACTCTCTAGCTGATGGAATCTCTTTAGTTACTGTGTGTGGGAGAGTAGGTAACAGGTGAGTTTGTTTCGTGGGCGTAGGGTTCACCTGGCGGTTAAGCTATTGATTTTGATGCTCTTCCTTAAGAGAAGATGTGAGAAGGGAGAGCAGAAAGGGAAGAGTTAAGGACAATTCTCCTTCACTGTATATAAAGTGTAATGACCTCCAGCAGACATTTTCTGTCATCATATTGAAGGATATAAATATAATCCTCCTTTTGATGATCTCCATTGCTGTAGTCCTGGTGTAATTCCACAGTGCTCTTAGCTAAAATCAATGGTGTGTTGGAGCTGGCTTCTGATAGCTTGCTTGCAAGGGTGACCCCGGGCATCTCCTTCCAAGCTGGAGTTCAGTGACATCACATTGGTAGCTGAAAATTGGACATGGTGGGAGTATTTACACCGTGGAAATTGGAAATGCTTTAAAGCAGGAATTTTTTTCAGAGAGTTGGCTGTTAAACGTTTATCTGCATATAACTGGATATAATTCATTTGGAAGTATTGCTTTTACATACCTAACGCTCTCCCTCCTACGGAGGATAACAGTTTAAAAAGTAATACTGATAAGCATATAAACGTATAGTTAAGCTTAACAAAGCATCTTTGTACTCAACCTTTGCTATTAACTTTTTTTACCTTAAAAAAAAAAAAGAAAGAAAATGCTGTTTTCTGAGTGCAATAGGAATACATCCTGAAATGACTGTGGATTAGACAAGTCGAGAGTATTAGCCGAGACCCTTTTAACCTGCTGTCGTGGTCTAGCCTTTTCTCACCTCCTCCTCTCTTCTGGTCTCTGTCAACTGGAAAGAATTCCAAGTGTCAGCCACCTGTTCAGTCTAATGAGTTCAGGACAGCATATGCTTCGTTCATGGATTTTGGCCTCTTGACACAGGTTAGTGGAGACACATTATCTCTGGGTCAGAAGAAGCCTACTGTAATTGCAAGCACGTTTTCAGCAGAGGAAGATTTTGCATATTAAAAAAAAAAGTGTTTGGAACAGCGAGTATGTAGGATATGAGTTACTCTGTGGCAAAGTGCACTCTTCAAAGAAAGGTCTATTAGCTTTTGTATTTGAATCAGAGAGAAACAGTGTCATAGATTATCACAGCATGTATATGGAGCGATGTTTACCATTTAGTAGCTGTTGTAACTTGGTTTCATTATCATAATGACTATCATGCATATGCTTAAAATTCCCAACGCAAGACTCAAGACTGAAAGAAGAGAATTCTTTAGAAAATGACATATTCTAAAACATCCGAGTCATTTGATATCTCCGACGTGAAGCAGTGAGAAAAGGTTTGGAGAAATGGAATAACTACAGTGCCTTTGAGCAGGTTCAATACAGAGCTTACCAGTAACACCAGAAAGCTTGCAGTTATTTCAGGCACTCAAAGCCTTTGCAAAGAGAAAGCCCTAAATACTGAATCTGATGCAAAACAGCTTAAGTGTTACTCTAAGAATAGTATGTGCTTTGACTTAAATACAAAATAATGATCTCCATTTAGACAGTGGATAAAAGATGCTAAATAGTAGGGCTAACTACCTCGAACTTGTAACTTGACATGATTCAGTTAGCATTTATCGAGCATTTACTATGTACCGCACATGGTGAGAGATCCTCGGGATGTACACATGATTATCATGGGAAAGCAACCACACGAGTAAACGGGGGAGAAAAATCCAAACTCAGGAATGGAGGTGAAGAACTCAGTACTCAGCTTCGCCAGTACACTAAAATTATACCCTAAGTCTTCCTGAGGACATTTCTAATGTTTTCCTAATACATTTCTAACTGCGGGCCCCTCCTTTTTATATAAAAAGGCAAATGCTATAAGATTGTATACTTTTATTTCTTTAACTTTTTTTCTGATAGACGTAAATCATGCTCTTTGTGGAACAATGAGAACTTTTAGAGGAGTCTAAAGAAAATAAATCGCTTGCAATCTCCCAAGTCTGACATAATCACCTTTTAGCACATTTCCCCAGAATATTGTTTATATGTATATGTAAATATGTCATAGATTTCAGGTTGGAATCATTTATATACACAATTTTGTATTCTGCCTTTTCCCTTAAATTTCTCATGAGCATTTCTGCATGTCATTAAATTTTGCACAAAAACCTGTTTTTTAATTATTGGCTATTTCACCATACAGACATTGTAATTCATTTAGTATTTCTTCTGTTGTTAGACTTTGAGGTCGTTTCCATTTTTTTGCTATGGTAAGTTATAGATAGCTTTGATGTAGATATTCATAGATACTCTTGTATAAAAATCTTTGTGCACATTTCTGAATGCAATCATACTATATCTTCTTAGGAACAGAATCACTGAATCAAAGAATTATGATAATTGTAATAGCTTTTGATAACTTATTTCCAGACTGCATTCTCCAAGTGTTTCCTAGTTTATATTCCCATATGCAATGATGTGAATATTCTCAAAATGTATGTTTTAATATTAATGTAATGGATACAAGTGAGCAAGTTGAGTTCTGAAAAAAATATTTTGTAATGATTAATTTTTACAGAGGTGAGATAAATATCGTCCTTGCTTTTCCCATTGCCTGATTTGCTCTCCATCAGATCACTGCATTACATTCAGCTCTCTCTTTACACACCAACCCCTACGAGAGACCATTTTGGAACCCTCTGACCACTTCTCTCCCCATTTTATTTTCTTCTTACTAGCATCACTTGGTTTTAAATATTTATTACTTATCTCTGTGCTACTGCATGTTAAGCTCCATGAGGCTAGGGAGATCATCGGGTCCCCTAGCACAGGGAGTGTTCAGTCAGCAGACGTTAAACGGATGCCCTGAAATACTTGAAGAATTTGATTGCTTTTGTGTTTTTTTTTTATTATTATTCCTTCAGAAAACCCGAGTGTAATGTTACATAACAAGCAACTGTCAGATGTTTAGTCTACCCTATTAGTAACACAGAGATGGCTGGCTCCAGCCTTTACCCCGTAAATTATGCCAACAGCACAATTGCATAGAGAAGCATAATGCACGTGCTCAGCATCAGCAAGATACGGATAAAAATGTATGGTTATTTGACTTCCCAGTTTTGATATTTGGGATTCTGAATTAAACTAGGATAGCATTATTTATTTTATGCAGTGAGCCATCTGTGTTTACAATGTTTTTCCAAATCAGGTTTTTGGGGCTATTTTATTATTTATTACAGATTTTTCTTGGCAGTCCAAGCTGTGTACTAGTCTGCACTTGGGACTGGTTTAGTCACAACTTCTTGTAATAATGTCTTAAAATTAGCAGGTGAAAATAATTCACACTCACGGTGGGATAATTGGGCACATGAACCCTGGTTGTCATTTACTCACTGAAGTTTTTGTAGGAGGCATGGAGAGGAAACAGGATGTGGAGGTTCAGATTCAGGTGGCAACAGGAAAAGGATTAAAAGCCCCATGGCCAAGTTTTTACGTGACTGTGTGTTGCAGAAATGCCACTGCATGTGCCGTGATGACATACAGCCACAATTTTACTGGCTCGCATGGGTTCTGGGCTCTTAGGCACTTTACGTGGATTTAACTTAATCCTCGAAAGTAGGCATTGTCAGTGTCATCATCAAGACCCTTGTTCTGCCAGTGAGGCATGGGGAGCTTAAGTAATCCACACAATTTTAGACAGCTAGGAAGCTAAAGAACTGGGATCCAAGCCCTGGCAGACTGGTTCCAGGGTCTGACCTCCTAACTGCTATGCTACCCTCTTCCCTGGTACAAGGCTCATCGGAGGTCAGACTACTACTCAGGAAGGCCCATGAGGTAATTCTAAGTGCATGATGCTGTCTAGACTACAAAGACCCCGTCACACATAGCATCTCCTCTGGTTCAGACAGGTGCCCTCACGATAGATATCATGACATCCTTCATTGAGAAACTGAGGCCCATGGAAGATGTAAATTGCTCAATACCACACAGCTAGTAACTCTTGAAGCCACTATTTGAATTCCTTATTATTATTTGTAAGCTTCCATATTCTATGTGCTTCCATGGCCCTCCATGGCCTCGCGTAATATGTAAGTAACGTTCTCATCTACTCAGACTGCTGTTGGAATATTCCTCCCATTCAGTTCCCTGCATTTGTAGGGTATGTTTTATCCCAGAGAAGATTTGGTGTGATGTAGGGAGAAACTTTTGATTTTATTGCAGACATCTATTGAGGAAGACTGGATATCCTGTCCCCAGAGGAGCCACACAGCTTGGGTGATTTTTATACCCATGTGTTCACAGGAGGGACCTGCCACTTCTGTGACTAAGTTGGCTTGAGGGAAGGGTGTCCCTAGTCTTTTTTTTTTTTTTTAATTTTTAAAAATAAATTTATTTATTTATTTTTGGCTGCGTTGGGTCTTCCTTGCTGTGCACGGGCTTTGTCTAGTTGCGGTGAGCGGGGGCTACTCTTTGCTGTGGTGCACGGGCTTCTCATTGCGGTGGCTTCTCTTGTTGCAGAGCATGGGCTGTAGGCACGCAGGCTTCAGTAGTTGTGGCACATGGGCTCAGTAGTTGTGGCTCGAGGGCTCTAGAGTTCAGGCTCAGTAGTTGTGGTGCACAGACTTTGTTGCTCTGCGGCATGTGAGATCTTCCCGGACCGGGGCTTGAACCTGTGTCCCCTACATTGGCAGGGGGATTCTTAACCACTGTGCTACCGGGGAAGCCCCAAAGTGAGTTTTTATAATCATATTTCTTCATATTTTTTGCTCCTTCTTCCTCAGCTGTGCTCTCTTTCTCCCCCTTCTCTGGTAACTTTCTTCTTCTTTCCCATCCTGATGTACTGACATGACATCTCAGTGTGGGGAAGGTTGGCCAGGCCTCCGGAGTCTATAGATTTCACTGGGCAGGCCATCAAAAATCAATATTCCAGAGAGAGCTGAGTAGTAAAGAGGAGACCAGCTTGCAGAAATGCAGAATTTTATATTATTTTCTAATTTGCATAAAAAGAAAAATTTAAATGTCCCAGGAGAATGTCATCATGTTTTTCCTTTTTGATTTTGTTTCTTTTCTTGGAGGACCATTCATATAACATGTACCTATATGCTTCATTTTTCTCAGTATGAAGGGTGCAATATTGCTAATGGATCAGGAGATCAACAACGTAGTTCCCTGCATCCGTGTCAGGTGGGGTTGCTTAACTTAAAAGACTCTGAAGTATATGCAGAGTAAATAAAATTGGTATCTCGAAGAGATATCTGTACTCCCATGCTCATTGCAACATTATTCACAATAGCCAAGATATGGAAGACACATAAGTGTCTGTTGATGGATGAATGGGTCAAGAAAATATGATTATCTATCTGTCTATTGATATCTATCTATGGATATCTATCTGTCTGTCTATCTATCTACCTATCTCTATAATGGAATATTACTCAGCCATAAAAAAAGAAGGAAAATTTGCCATTTGTGACAACATGAATGGACCAGGAGGCCATTACGCATTATGTTAAGTGACATAAGCCAGACAGAGGAAGACAAATACTATATGTAGAGTCTAAAAAAGTTGAACTCAGAAACAGTAGAATGGTGGTTACCAGGGGCTGAGAGGTGGGGGAAATGGGCAGATGTTGGTCAAAGGGTCCAGACTTTCAGTTATAAAGATGAATTAAGTTCTGGAGATCTAGTGTACAGCATGGTGACTATAGTTAACAATACTGTATACTTGAAGTTTGCTAAGAGAGTAGACCTTAAATGTTTTCATCACACACGTACCAAAAAAGGTGATAGATGTGTTAATTAACGTGATTGTGGTAATCATTTCACAGTGTATACGTGTGTCAAATCATTGCATCATACACTTTAATATATATGATTTAGTCAATTATACCTCAATAAAAGTAGAAAAAAATAAAAGCCTTGAGGATCACAGGTTTGGGGCCTGATATTAATTTGTTGGGTGATTAAGTTTGTGTGTATGTGTGGTGTGGTGTGTGTGTGTGTGTGTGTGTGTGTGAGAGAGAGAGAGAGAGAGAGAGAGAGAGAGAGAGAGAGAGAGAAGAGAGAATATTCTCCTAGATTCCCAGTGTAACGTGAAAGTATTGCTCTCTCACATCTGTATATGCAGTTGTACTGCTTGGAGGCTATTTTTCTGCCATTACCCTCCCCCTGTCACGTATACATGCTCCTCAAAATCTTTCATGTCTGATTTCATTTTCTTCTCCGGCCTTAAGTCACAGTGTCACTGGATCTGATGTAACATCCTTGCGGAAAACCCATCTAACTCTCCAGCCCCATTGCATCCCTGTCCCTTCTGCGGCATCTACCTTCACACCTGCCCTGTTTCAGCCATTCTCACCCCTGACCATGTCCCATACCATTGACTTCTGGAATTCCAAGTCCAAAGTCCCATGTGTACCATTGCCGTGCATTCTCCAGCTGCTCACTCACTCATTCCCACCACCCCTCTGTCAACTTTGCCCAGATCTCCAGGGCTTTTAAGGTTTCGTTTTCTCCCGCCCAGTCCCTCCCAGACCCCAGACAACTCTTTCCTATCTTCCTTTCCCGTCTGCCAGTTAGAATCCCCTGATCCATCACTTGACCCAGCCTCTTGCCAATGCTCTCAGCATCCTTACCCCTTTGGACATTCTGCTGCATCAGCTCAGCAAACCACAACCCACATCTGTCCAGGTGTTGACCTTCTTTGTTCCAAGTCCAGGCTGATGAGCTCTGCTAGGGGAAGTCACCCATCCTGGAGATGGGTGCCACTGGGTATTCCTGGCCTCCAACCTCTCCTGGGTCCTCAGCCTGTCCAGAGAGCCTTCCATGGCCCCAGTAACCTGTCCGTGCCATCCAGTTCCTGGCGTAGCCTCCATTCCATCGTGCACACATTGCTCGGAGACAATTAGCACCTCACACGCTGAGAGCCTGTTGTGATATTTTTCTCTTTCTCTTCGTGTTGACTCTGATGGAAAAGATGTACAGTAGAAATAAACTGATTTGAAACTTTTCTTGATTCCAGAAACTATCATAGATATTTGAAATAGCCTTGAACCTTCCCACTCGTTGTACAGCGCGAGCAGAGGAAAAGGTGTGTTTCTGCTGAAGGCTTTTTTGTGGGACGGGCTGAGCTACTTTCTCTTGTATCAGCTGATGGTAATGTTTTGCTCCCTGTCCACCTATCTTTAAATAATTTGACACAATTCTATATTAATCCTTCAACAAAGCTATGATTCCATGAGTGGGAAGCATCACATTGTAGTGTAATCTTGAAACATGCAGATCAGAGCTTAGAGCCGAGGAGACAAAGACCTGCCACAATAGAATCAAAGTTGAGCTGACCTTACTTTGTGAAAGCACCCCTGGGTTGATATTAGCCTTTGATAGTTTTTTAGTCTTGTAACCTTTTAAAATAGCCTCTGCAGAGGGGTGGGGGGAGAAGGATAAATTAGGAGTTTAGGATTAAAATACACACACGACTATATATAAAATAGATAACCAACAGGGACCTACTGTATAGCACAGGGAACGCTACTCAGTATCTTGTAATAACCTGTAACGGAAAAGAATCTAAAAAAGATTATCTATCTATCTATCTATCTGAAGCACTTTGCTGTACACCTGCAACTAACACAACATTGTAAATCGACTGTATTTCAACAAAAATAAAAAAAATAAAATAGCCTCTGCACGGAGCTCACAGTGCTGTAGTGTAAGAGGCACATTGGAAGAGGGCCTAATGAAACGAAATCGGGGCTGGCGCAGGGGTCGAGGGGGGCTGGTTCTGCTGATGCAGTTTCTTCAAGGACTCTTTCATAAATATCTGTTGGTAACTAAGGTCCAAGTTCAAATGGAGGCTGACCCTTGGAGGAGGAAGCCAGAGTTTGCGGTCCCCGTTACTTAATTGGTGAAAATATGCAAGTTCTGTGAACTCTTGATTCCAACATGGAGCTACTGTCAGAGGCCTGCTCCTGAGTCCTGGGGGGTTTGAGACCTGGTCTTCATTTCCTGGCTCCATCCTTTGGTGGCCAACTGCTTGGGTTTTGTATGTATTGAGCCTGAAGTCCCGGCCTCATTAGAGCTTTGCTCTTAGCCTCTTTCAGGATGTAAAGATAAAGCGTCAAAAAGCTTATTTTTAGTTTTATAATGTATTTAGAAATTGCCTTCAGTGCTCTTATTCTTTATTGAATGTCCTTGAGTTTTCAGAGAAGACATTCCAATGTGTAAAAAACTGTCAGAGGGAAAACAGCCTACGATAATTTGTATTCTAGTAAGAAACGCTGTTTTCTCATGTCCAAAAGCTGCTTTTCCATAGCTTTGTCTTGTTTCTCTGTGCTTTTCTTGGAGACTTCATGGTATGGTCATAGAGGTCCCTACATTCCGTGTGTATTAGTCTTAATTGGAGAGCATGGTGGGTGAATAAAGCTTGGCCCACTTCCGGTGGCTGCCATTCAGGAGGCTGGGATGGGGCCCAGGTGTCCACATGTCATAGGGATTCCCCAGATGGTTCTGCTGCAGGTGGATCACGTGGTCACAGACACTGAGAAACTCTCTGGAATCCAGCCCTGGAGCAGAAGCCTGGACACCTGGCCCTGAGGCTTTGGGTTCTTTAGATTAGTGAGTTCATTGCTTTGGAATTTCTTAATCCGTGAAGTGGGTTGAGTGAGATTATTTCACCAACACAGTTTTCTAGATAATCTGTAATAGTTTGTTCCAAAGAAATGACTGTCTGATTTAGTAGTGAAAGGATATAATTCTTATTAGTATTTTTGTTTTATTTTAGACTTTTGGCCACAGGTTTAGCAGGTCCTGGTAGATAAGTAAGTCCTGCATTTGATCAGTTTATTTAAATAATTAGAAAATATCTCTGCATATTTTGATTGAAATTAAATTCATATCACATGGGAAGATACACATTTTTAAGCGTCTCTTTCTTTCCTTCTACTCATGCAGATTGCATATTACAAGGTGCAGATTGAAAAAGAGAGTTGAAATCTTTTCCGTATGGATATAGCCAATTGTCCCACACTATTTTGTTGAAAAGAGTATTCTTTTTCCATTAATTTACCTTGATGCCTTTGCCAAATATCAGCTGACCATTTGTTTTTGTCTACTTCTGGACTCTGTCCCACTGATCTCTTTGTCTGTCTTTAGGCCAATACTACACTGCCTTGCTTACTGTAGGTAATCTGTACTATCTGGTAGTTTTGAGATCAGATAGTGTAAATCCTCTAACTTCATTCTTTTTCAAAAATCAATTGGTTCTTTTAGTCCTTTATATATTTCCTTATAAATTTTAGAATCAGTTTTTTTCAATAGCTGTAAAAAAGCCTGCTAGGATTGTAACTAGGATTGTTTGGACTCTATAGCTCCATTGAAAAGAATTGATATGTAAACCACTGCAATTTCCCCCCCCCCCTCCCCCACATCATGTTAGCTTTTGGTTTTAAGGGATTTCTCATAATTTAAGGAAGAGAAATTCTGATTAGCAAATGTATACTCTGAATAGAAAATAATGAGTTCAAATTTTCACTAGTAGGCTCCATGTGGCATCTATCCAAGCTATTAACATGGTAATAAGAATGTTAAATGATTTTCTTAAAGCAACTTAGTAATTTTTGAAAGAAACTAACTGAAGTAAAATGTACAAATTAAAAATGATAGTATTTTCATGTTAACCAAAAGCCAAATGCCTTCATGTCCATTTAAAATAATTAAGAGGATAGTATAGGGTTGGCCAAAATGTTCGTTCGTGTTTTTCCATAACATCTTACTAACAATATTAGAGCTCGGCTTTTCCTCTTAAGAGCAGTGGTAAATATTAACAACCGACTCTACAGAAAAAAAAGGAGCCCTGATTTGTAGCATTTGCCAATTTCTGTGGTGTAAATACTTCCAGTACAGCTGATTTCAGGCTACCAAGGTGAAGTCTCTCAATACAGAGATGCATACTAGCACTCCATGGTATAGAATTTCCCTCATACAGATACAATAGATGTAAGTAACTTCGAGAGCATAGCTGACAATAAAATGTAAAATAATTAGGAAGAGATGGGTTTGAGTATTTATTGCCTTTGCTTTTAACATAATTTACTTAATTGTAAGTTTGTTTAATTTTTCGTAATGGCTGTATTTAACAACTGGCTCACAAAGTTCTTAAAAATTTCATAATTAGCAAGTTGGAATAAGCCACTGTGGGCCAAGAGTAAACAGTAAAGCATTTTTCATATCAAACTGAACTAATAGTTAACGAGTTAATGTCAAATAAAGCAAAATACAAGGAGGCTTGTTATGTTTTGTAAATTTAAATCCTTGATTCAACAATTCTAAACTGATGGGGTTGAGTAGGCATTATCTTTTTATTAATTAAGTCATTGGTGCAACTGTGTGTGTGTGTGTGTGTGTGTGTGTGTGTCTGTGTTTTGAGGGGGTGGGAGTGGGTCAGGGAAGATCGGCTGGAACTTTTCCTTAATTCAGGTGGGATGCATGAGGTAACAGATTGATCCAAACATGTAATGGCTCCTCACAGAAATTTATTTCTCACTCATGCAGTAATGATAGTCCAGACCAGTTCCAGGTGATTATGGTTGATTTTGTTCCTTTTTTGGAAGGTGTCTGCTCCACTCAGTCATTCAGGGACCAGGCTAAAGACAGCTCTGCAACTTTATGCAAGGTCACATAGAGGTTTCATTCTGGTCATTGGAAAGAGACTGAGCCTGGAGGCACAGTAGGTGGGGGGTGGTTTGTATGGCCAGGCCTAGAAGTGGTTCTAGCACCTCCTTCTTCCATTTCATTGGCTACACCACAGTCATGTGACCACACTCAGCTGCAAGAGTGGCTGGGAAGTGTAGTCCTTTGGTGTACCAGGGAGAGGAGCAAGGCAGATTTGGGGAAACAGGTTGCAGTTCCTGTCATGTCATTGCTTCATACTTTTTTAGCTTTCCTGATGCAGCATGATTTGGGGAGTATTGGCCTAGAGGTCAGAGGATTTGAGTTTAGGTAAGTTTAATCAATAACTCTTCTTGGGCAAGCCCAATCCTCTCTCTGAGCCTCAGTTTCTTCCTCTGTAAAATTCAGGGATTGAACTAGGTCCTCCCTAGTTCTGTGACTCTGCTAATTCATTCCCTACTCAGCATTCGCTGTTCTTTCCTTTCTGGTCTCCTGGGGGTGGCTTTTGTTTATCTGTTGGTCCTGGTGTGAACCTTTTTCTGCAGTGGAAACTTGTATTTCCTATGACTTGGCAGCTCTGTCCACCTGCCTGGCTTGGGACCAGGGCCGTGGAGCCCAGGGCACTCCTGACTCCGGGGTTCTGACTGCACCTGTTCTGTCTGGGGAGAACCGTGCGTGGTGCAGGTCAAAGGTTTGTCACGAAGCTGTTCTCATTTTGTTTCACTCAGGAAAATTCCAAGTTCAATACGGAGGTGCAGACATTTTGCCACAGCAAACGACATCTTGGAGGAATTATAGTTGCCACGGAGGAACACAGCCTCTGGAGTCAGATTGCCTGGGTTCAAATCCCTGCTCTGCTTTTCTGAGTTGTGTAACCGAGGCCACATTACTTAGCCTTTCTGTGCCTCGGTTTCCTCCTGTGTAAATGTTGTGTAAGATAAAATTTAAAAAATAAGATAAATATATAATTTAAAACATTTTTATATAAAATAACCCTCAGAGTGTTTTTGAGGAGGAGGGAAACTAATACATGTAAATGCTATAAAAAGTATTGTTTTTGGTGGTGGTGTTATTAATACCATTATTATTGCACAGAGGATTTATGGAAATGGTGCTCTTATGGGCATTGTGAACAGGAAATAAAAAAGGGTCAAGATCTGGTGATTATAAAATTGTCAGTTGGTTCAATAGGTTGTGCAGTGCAGCCTGTTCACCGAAAATAGAAAACTGCCCCCCAGTTATGCCATGGGTGCTCTTCCCCTTCTTTTCCTACTGCCTTTACCCTCATCCTCCTGCCCTCCTTCAATCCCTTTTCCTCCATGAGAAGTAAAGACAATGGGACTTAGGATGGTACTAAAGTGCCAGACTGAGTGCTACAGACATTTAAATCAGTTGAGCATCTTTCAGCATGTCTAGCCCTCTTCCCACTTCTGTACTCTTTGCAGGCATTGCTAATCAGTTGAGCATCTTTCAGCATGTCTAGCCCTCTTTCCACTTCTGTACTCTTTGCAGACATTGCTAATCAATGTGGGAATTTTTTCCCGCTGAACCTCAGGGCCTCCAAAGGAAGAGGTTATAGTCAAAACACTTAACATGTGGTATTGTTTGACCAAGCAGAGCCAACCTAGCCAGAGGGCTGGAGGTCCCCTGTGGCACCAGGCATTAACCCCTTAGTTGCTGGGCTTGTTGGGAGATCAAGGGGTTTGTAGGGAAAAAGTGAGGGCGTCCAAGGCAGTGGGAGTCAGGGAGAGGGGAAGACATGGGGATACTCAGAGCAGCACGGAACAACGGAAGTATTTCACTATGTTAATAATCGGTATAGCTGTCCTCATACAGAATACTAACCTTGCACAGAATCGTTTTCAACACCTCCACTGCCACAGACCACACTGCAGCTTGAGATGAAACGCAGCTGACAATCAAGCATTATAAGATGTGGTTCGAAGAAGCGGGTCACTGCTGTTCTTGAAAGTTACGGGGAAGATTTTGTGGAGAGGATGGATTTGGTCTGGGCCCTGAAGGGTCCATTGGCAGAAGGGAAAAAGGGCATTTCAGGTGAGGGAAAAGGATGAACAGACAGGCCACTGTGAGCCTGACAAGGGAGGCAGGCCCCTCTTCCTGGCTTCCTGGAAGATGCTGTGCCAGGTTGCCATGGTGACAGCAGACTCCTTTGGGCCAGCAGCCTTGTGAAGCCACCAGAGCAGAAAAGATGGGCAATTCCCCAGTTCCCATTTTTGCCCAGACTGAAATGGCAGTAAATGTCAATCTGTTTTCCTCCAGAAAAAGTGATTTCTCTTTGAGTCTTACATCATCAGTTCCAAAGAGAAAATAATTCACCAAAAACAAATGTAAATATATCACTATAAAATGCACTCCTTTTCTGTTTTTCTCTTCTTTGGGTAGATGTGTCTAGTATTCACAAGTAAAATCATACTACTTTCAGAATTAGCCTGAAGACAACCTAACTGCTTGAGAAAAATCATTTCTCCAAATTTATTAAGTAAGAAATACTGCAGGGGTCAAGTGAGAGTATAGTGAATTTTATACTGGGAGTGAGAAGGCTTGAGTGGCATCCTTGGTTCTGCCTCCTCTTAAACGGGAGATTTTACCTCCTGCCAATTAATTTCCTCCTTACAAAGTGAGTTAACATCACCATTTCAGAGAAAGTTTGGCAGAAAAAAAAAAAAAGAAAAGGAAGGAAAGTAGGAAGGAAGGAAGGATGGAAGGAAGGAAGGAAGGAAAAACCCATTAACTCAAACACAGCTCTATAATGTTTTGCTTATTTTCCCTTCGTATTTAAAATTTTTAAGCAAGCTTGTAATCATAGTCTACTTTTAATTTTGTATCCTTTCTCCTCACTTCACCCGCTGTTGTTTACATTTTTCCTAGGCTTTATATGTGTGGCATTGTCTCTTGGTTGAGGGAAAGTCATAGCATGGATGCTGAGTGATGGAGTTGATAATTTACTCATTAAGCTCAGAATCTTCATGGCATTTTCACTTGGATAGATATTCTGGTGTCTTGTGTTTTAAGGCAACTGCTCATGTGCTTAGCTACAGGCCCTCTTTGCTATAGGCCCTCTGCATGAATGAGATACTGTCCCCTCCTGTGACCTGAGTCAAGTTCCCCAACAGTAGGAGTCCAGGGGACAGAGTAGCCTTGCTCAGAGAGGGTGCTGTACTCATGGATGGAGCTGGCCTCTCTTGGATGTGGGTTCTTTGACCTAGAGGGGCCAGAAACTAGGGTGGCTTGGGCCCTGCTGTCCTCTCTGCCCTGGCCCTGGGGAGACGGCCATTGAATTGTGGGCTGCTGGGTAGGCATGCTTCCCCAGGCTTGGAGGGAGCCTTCCTATTTCTGCACCAGCCTGCACAAGCTTAGATTTCATGTGTGTCCTTGTTTCAGCCTTAATATTTGGGGTTGATTTTCAGTGTCCGCAATTTTTAAATCATTGTTTTTATTACTTTAGATTCACTTTAGCTTCTCAAAGAAGTTTTATTCCTTTATTTGTTTAGTCCTTAAGAAAGCTTTTATTTCTGTATTAAAAAAGTGAGATCATACCACGACAAGAAGTTCAGCAAAACAGAGAACAATACCCATAATCTAAATACAACTCATATTTTTTGTTTATTCCTTGTTAACATTCAACCTGTTTAACCAAGTCATAAGCATGATATATGAATAAATTTATATCTTGCTTCTGCACTTAACCTGTCACTGTTCATATTTTTCCATGTTGTTTGAGAGTTTATGACTTTTCATGGTTGCAGTATTCTATGTGGTGATCGTACCATCATTGGTTTAACAATTGTTCTTGTATGACACATTCAGTTTTCTCCAAATTTGCTATTAAAACATTTTTTTTGATGTTCGATGTTGAACTTATAACTTTTCCCATATTAAATTAAAGCTGTTTTATGCCACTTGTTTACTTACGGCCTGATGGGTTTCCCAAAAGATTTTACCTATTTGCAGTGGCATAGATAGACAGTGTTGAGAACAGCCATTTCATTGAACACTTGCTGACATTTGATATACTACTCCTAATTAGTAATTTATTTGCTTTTGCTAATTAAGTAGGG
>NW_006780162.1:2012715-2013060 GCF_000442215.2 Lipotes vexillifer | reverse complement strand
GGGAAAGAGGCTGTCTTGTTTTAATTTGCATTTTTAATTACTGGTAGGATTGAACTTTCTCCCAAGGTTGTTCATTTTGTCGAGCTTTTACTTTGTGAATTATCTTTTTAGATTCTTTGAATATTTGGGCCTAATGTTTTTCTTACTGTTTTAGATAAGAAACATGTTAGCACTTTGCTGCAAATACTGGTTTGTTTCCCATTTAGCATCCTTTCTGGACTGATATTTCTGTTTCAATGATCGGGACTTCCTGTATTAATACCACAATTTAAGTGGTGCTGCTTTGTAATTCTTTCAGAACCTCCTGTATATGTGTTCTGTCCTCCTCACTTTTTTTTTTTTTTT
>NW_006780162.1:2003242-2012590 GCF_000442215.2 Lipotes vexillifer | reverse complement strand
CGGGGCACGAACCCGCGTCCCCTGCATCGGCAGGCGGACTCTCAACCACTGCGCCACCAGGGAAAGCCCCCTCCTCATTTTTTATATGAAAATTATAATTGTTCAGTGAGTTGCCCCTACCCCACATCCCAAAAAATTCTGCTTGAGTTTTGATTGTATGTGAGTGAAATATGCATATTAATTTTGGAAGAACAGACATCTATTAGCCCTTTATCAAGGAGATGAGTCTCGGTACATGTTTGTGGAATTGAGTTCTTCAGATGCTTCATTCCAGTCTCAGTTCCAGATTTGCTTTGTGAGCTGCTGGATGTTTAGTATGCAAGTGCTGTATTATAGTTAGTATTTATTTAGCTTTAGAATGTCTGTGTCAGAATCTCCTACTCAGTGTTTTGTAAAATGTTGATAGAAAACATGAGTAACTTTGAATTTGCACAGCCTTCTGTAGGAGCTCTTCCTCCAGAACTCCTTGGAGGCTGGAATGCTTTCTTTAATATTTCATTGGTATTGAAATGATGCAATGTTTGACTTTTCATCCTTATCCGCTAAAATCACTATTTTGTGTTCAATGTGGCACTGCCTTTGGTGCTAACATTTTAATCAGAGACATATACTTAATCATGGCTATATTTTGACAGAATAATTTATTTTAGCTCAAAATATTCTACAGTGCTTATATTAGTAGGGTTAGGGAAAATACTGGCAGAAATATTTTATTGCTTGATATAGCATCAGTAATTATGACAATAATAAAAATAATCCTAGCTGACATCTGATGTCTTTTGCCAGTTATTTTTCTTAGTTAATTTAATTGTAAAACAACCCTATGAGGTAGATGCTGTTATTATTCCCATTTTGCAGATGAGGAAACCGAGTCACTGAGAGATTAAGCAACTTCTGTTTTTCTTCTTTGCCTTTTCACTAAGATGTGGATATGTAAGTCCTGGTAAGTCGCTGTGTGGGGAGCATTTTTGATCTCACAGGATTTAAGAGATGGAAGCAATGTCTTCATATCATTTAGTTATGGTCTGCTCTTGTCATCTTTCAGGTGAGAAAAATCAGAGTCCAGAAAGTTTCAGTAATTATTTAGTTTTTTTTTTAGTTATGAAGACAAAAATGTTCAGTATGCAGAAGTACACAAAGTAAGAATTCCCTCATTTTCCTTTCTTCTTATCTATTTCACTCACCAAGAAAGTCTCATTGGTAGTTTGAAGTGTCTTCTTCCAGACATTCTTCTTCTGTATTTAAATAGCATTTCTAAATTTCAGAGAGAGTTGGGGGGCACAAAGTACGTAGAAGGCAGAGCTTATGACTTGAGGGAAGTGTGCCCCTGTTGGCTTCTGTTCCAGGCAAGTACTGGGAGGAAGGAGATGGTCGGGATGTTCCTGTCACCACCAGATACTGTCACTGGGAATAAACCCTGGTCATAAATTAGCTGATCTTTTCCAGGCAAGCCAATAGCTTTCAATGACTTTTTCCCTGCAGGTATGAAAAGAAGGTGTTATCAATAAAAAGTGTTTCTCCTGTGATATATTAGCTTTCAATCTATGTGCCACAAGTAAAGGAGACTATTTTAAACATCTCGTCAGAAGATTTTACTTTCTGTGAGTCTATAACACTACTAGGGTCCCCTGGTATAGTTGGTGTTGACAGAATGAATAAATTCTGCTGGAGTTCAGTGTGCTTTTTAAGTGGTCGCCTGTTGAAAGAAGGTGCACAAACCTTGTCCAAATAAACTTTGGAAAATTGTTAGGGATAATAGATTGTGCTCACAAATGAGATTGCTAAAACAGGCACAAATTCTGTAGTCTCTTAACTTGAGACATATTTTCTACAGCTCTAATAACCTTACAATGTCATGTTTGATACTTTTTGGTCACCCTTTCTAAAAATGTCCAAGTCCATCAAGAAGCAACAACAACAAACGTTGCTTTGAAGACGGATATATCAGAGATCAGGGCACCCACAGGTGTGATCATAGAGACGATTCGAACGCCACCTTGCTGCATTTCTGGGTGCTCTCCCAGAATGTCCAACTCAGAGTTTTCAAACATGAATGTCTTTTCCTTAGCTTTGCTGTGATACAGGGAAAATGAATCAACCCTGTGTTGCTTTCCACAGACATTTTGCTTTGTTTGCCATTTTCCAGTTCTTCTTATCTAGGAGGACTTTCAGTTTGGCAGGCTGGGAAGCTCTCTGTCTCTCTGCTACCCTAGACTCCATGTATTGCTTGAGGGTCCTTTAAGGGCTGGCTCATCTAAACCGGTGCCCTGGTGTTGCTAACTTGACTGACCCCAGTGGAGACAACAATTCCGAAAGCTCCCCTTAGCATTTCCACCCAGTGAGGCCTTAGTATGGTGATTGCAGTGCTGTTGAGTCACCTTAGTAAGTCCTCCTCAGCAAAATGTAAATAAAGTCTTTGAAAGGCTAATAATAATGTGTAAAGAATCTTGTACTTTATGTAAGCATAGTTATCTATGGTACATCTCAGGTGTTACCTACAAAGTTCTCCGTACTAGAATATTGGAAAGCTGTAAGCTTTAGTTAGGATAATAATCATGACCTAACATTTATTGAGCCCTGACTATCACATATTACACATTTAAGTATTGCATCAATTCTATGAGCAGGGTTCTGTTATTATCACACGCATCTTACTGCTTAGAAAATGGAGGCCCAGCGGCCCAGCTAGTGACTGGTAAAACTAGGACAGAAATCTAGAGAGTTTGGATTCAGAGTCCAGTCACCCAACTAGCATGGAAAACCATGCAAAACAATTTTCCATTTCTTTTCCTCCCTTCTCTTATGAGAGCAAAAAAGAGTGAGGGGAAGGAAGAGGAAAGGGGAAGAAGCAGGGTGAGGGATTGCTGGGATCTTTTAAAGACTGTTAAGATGATTTGAAAATAAGTCAGAGGAATCATGCCAAATGGGAGTTGGATGAGTCAGTGGTCAGACCCCGAGACAGGGGAAGGGGCTAGTCAAAGGGCAGTATCTTTTTCTAACTCTTACCTACTATTAGAACCAGGCTTCCTCTGGCTGTGGAGGCCAAGATTAAGAGCTTTCCACCTGCATCTGGATGCTGCCTTGGCGAGTTGGGTCACAGTCAGAGCTTCTTGCATGAGGTGGTGGGTCCTCTTTCTGGAGCTGACATGTTCAGAATGAATTAGTTTTAGGATCATACTGTACTACAGTGCAGAGCTCCTGCGGCTCCTGCCACCTTGCCCCCCTAAATCAGAGCACCTCTGTTTTTTTTTTTTTTTTCTGTTTTACATCTTTGGGTTCCAAATAAGGTATCTTTTGGACAAAACATCCAGCAGTTCAAAATCTGTTGAAAATTGCTTCTCTGTAAGACTTGACTTGTTACTATGGTATGCTCAGTATTTTGGGTATCTATTTTTGTGTAGCCAATTACTCCAAAATTTACTTGCTTAAAACCGCCAGTTTATTTGCTCAGGATTTTGTGGGTTAGGAATTCAGGAAGGGCTCTGCCGAGGAATTTGTCTCGGATCCGTGAGGTGTCACTTGGAGTCCCTGGGGCTGAGGATCCACTGCCAAGATGGCTTCTTTCCGCATAAGTCTGGTGCCTCGGTGCTCTCAGCTTGTTTCTCCTTCCCCCTCCACCTCCAACCTTGAGGTCTTGTGCTTTATGGTGTCTCCATGTGGTTTAGGCTTCTCATAGTATGGTGGTTTCCGGAGAGTCTTCTTTTGAACATGGTGGTTGCCTTCCAAGAGGCAGGAAGCAGTAGCTACTTGGCCAGGTAAGAGCCTTCCTGGAATTGGTGTGACTTTACTTCCGCCTTGCTCTATTGATCAACCCTTTTTTTTTTTTTTTTTTTTTTCTGTTTTACATCTTTGGGTTCCAAATAAGGTATCTTTTGGACAAAACATCCAGCAGTTCAAAATCTGTTGAAAATTGCTTCTCTGTAAGACTTGACTTGTTACTATGGTATGCTCAGTATTTTGGGTATCTATTTTTGTGTAGCCAATTACTCCAAAATTTACTTGCTTAAAACCGCCAGTTTATTTGCTCAGGATTTTGTGGGTTAGGAATTCAGGAAGGGCTCTGCCGAGGAATTTGTCTCGGATCCGTGAGGTGTCACTTGGAGTCCCTGGGGCTGAGGATCCACTGCCAAGATGGCTTCTTTCCGCATAAGTCTGGTGCCTCGGTGCTCTCAGCTTGTTTCTCCTTCCCCCTCCACCTCCAACCTTGAGGTCTTGTGCTTTATGGTGTCTCCATGTGGTTTAGGCTTCTCATAGTATGGTGGTTTCCGGAGAGTCTTCTTTTGAACATGGTGGTTGCCTTCCAAGAGGCAGGAAGCAGTAGCTACTTGGCCAGGTAAGAGCCTTCCTGGAATTGGTGTGACTTTACTTCCGCCTTGCTCTATTGATCAAAGCAGCCATAGGCTCTCCCACATTCAAGAATGTAGAGAAAGACTCCATCTCCTGATGGGAAAGAGGAGAGGTCACATTGCAGAAGAGGGTGCTGGCTAGGAGCCATTGCTGCGCCGTCTTGGAAGATACAGACTATCGTATCTCACCACCACTGTGTGCAATTTCAGTGTCTAACCCCTCCCAGATGCTGGAGTTTCTCCCTGCCACCTGCTTCTCTCCATTTCCCTTAGTTCTTTTGTCTCCTTTTCTGTGAGAGACCCTCTCTCCTTCCCTGCTCACACTGCTCACACCTTGCTGTGCATGTCAGCTCATTAATGGCTCTTGAATGGTTCTCCTTCTCACCGCTTGTCTTCTTTCTGTTTGCAGCTTGTCTTCTTCATGTCCTGACTTTTCAGTAAACAAGAGCCATTTATAAAGCAACACCTATTCATCAGCCCTCTTTCTTCCACAGGGCATTCTAATCAGTCATGGCTTTATTTTTGTAATCTTTGTGTCTTTATTTCCCTCCATGGTGTTAATAGGTGGTAAATACCTGTTTATTTGCTTTAAATATTTAAGAATTGATTTCTTTTGGAACTAAGTAGAAGCCTAGACGTTTGGGGGCATATATGTATATATATTTGCAGTAGGTAACTATATATATGTATATATGTATATTTGCAGTAGGTAAATATATATGTATATTTGCAATAAGCACTCTCTAGGCACTTGTGCAGAAAAGAATTGAAAGAGTAGAAGCATTCATATGGATGCATCACTAGTTCCCTGTCTAAGTTTGGGACCAAGCCTTGTTTCTGGGGGCCAATTTGAAGGGCAAAATAAGTCCAAGTTGAGGCACCTGAAAGATTTACTCTGCATAAAAAAAGACATTCTGGTAAACTCATTGGGAAAGTGTGCTTTGGTGAAAAGAAAGAAGGCATTGCCTGCTCTGGGATTTTGGGTGAGTTATTTAAACCCTCATGACCTGTTTTTTAACCTGATTGATAATGGGGTCATCTTGATGATCTGCGGTTCTATCAGCTCTAAAATCCTCTTATATTTCAAAAAGGTGACGCGTTGGGTAGGCTTTCTCTTATTCTCAAACGGACATTTCTTCATGATCTCTTTTTTATTAGTGTGGAGAAAATGTATGTACTATATTCAAAGACAGTTTCAATTCTTGAACTACTCAGTGTTTACTTGGAGTAAAGAGACAGCTTGGAACAAGTCCAGACTTTATGATGAATCCCTTAAAATAGCTAATAACAACATGTAGCTTTTTGTTGAATGTATGGATTTATTGATTTGCCTTCATACGTGGAAAGCTCGTATTGTTTCCCAAACAGGCAAATGTGGGAAAGGAAAATGCTTCCTCTTTTCTAGCTTCTGTATGCTTCTTCCCTATCATTAGGCTTTTACAATAAAAGGAACATTGATTCTCTGCAATTGCTTGATTCTCTCTAACTGCTTTGGCAATGTATTTGGATTTTTTAAAAGGTCTAAAGAAAAGGTCTTAAATAATGGCTTTACAAGCAAATAGGAGAAACTATTAAAATTGTGCTTTGTCTAGCTCTCCTGTGCATATAATTTAAAAAAACCAGTCTATACGTATTTTGCTTAGCTCGCAAAATATATATTAGCTTCCGATCAATTTTATGGAGTTGAATGTAATGGTTTGAATGATGTGTTTCTGCATCTCTCAGCATTTCCCTTTTAGCCCTTGGAGTAAACAGAAACTTCTTGTCCAACCGTTGTCATCAAAGTTACAGAGTGGATAGCTCTTCCAGCCTCCCCAAGCCTGCGAGCTTTTTATCTGCAGCAGTGTTTCAACTCTCTTGTTCTAGTCTAACCCGCTGGAATTCTTTTGCTGGTCTTCAGTGCTACTTTATGCATTCCCGCTTCCAAACCTTACTTACCTTGTTTTACACACTGCGGACAACGTTCCTGGCATACCCCACTCTCCTCTCTCTCGATTCAAAGTCAGATTCATTTCCTCAATAATTTATGTTTCCTGCTGATAACCTACATATTTGAACTTAGAACCTGTAAGCTTTCTGAGAAGAGGCCCCGTGTCGGTCCTAGAGTTTGAATCCTGCCTACGCAGAAAGTGGACTTGGCCTCTGGCTCTTGAGCCCTTCTTCTACCTCCATGTCCTGTGTCTTCGAGCCTTTGACAATGACTGTGGTCCATTCTGGCTGAGGCAGTCCTGTTTTATGTGATCTGTGGAGGAGGTTGGGTTGATAAGGTCTGATATCAGTGAGGATGGAGGAAGTGGCGAGGAGGGAAGAAGCAGGGGACTAAAAGAGAAAGTGTGGGATTAGATGGAGAAAAGAAGGACCCTTGGGAGGAATAAGGGCTGATCTCAGCCTGCATTCAATCATTCATACTCGGTCTCCCCTCCCCCACTCCTCCCTCCCAGCCGTCACTGACTTTCCATGAAAATAAAATAAAAGAACTACACGGGGGAAGCAGATTTTCTTGGTTTGGTTGCAATTTCTATTTAGCTTTGGGCTCAGGGGTCTATTTTAAAGAAATGCCATCATCCTAGAGAATTCTCATATGTAATAAAATATAATATAATAAAATGAAATAATAGTGGATTTCTTACCCTCACATAGAAAGCCTTTAGGAGATTTGCTTACATATTGGAAAGCTGAGGAAATCGACTGAAAAAGGAGTAATAGAAATTGGAGTCCCAGAGTACACTGAGCTAACCTCAGCAGTATAAAATTAAGGGGCGTGATTTGAAATGATAATTTTGTGTAGCCTACAGAAATGTACACAAATACAACAGTGTGGTGTAGTTCAACTCTGGCTCTGTCAAGATTGCCTGGGAGTGAGGGCTAAATGTCACAGTCTAAAAAATGCAGAGAGAAAAACAATTTTAGGTTATTTTAGCACTGGTGGAACGTGCTGACTGCGTGCAGCAAATGTCCCTGATCTTGTGAAATCAGGACGTGCCGCTATGTTTAAGATAGGGACTATTTTATGCCCTGTTAATTTGCTAGAGGTGTGGGTATCTTGGTTATGGAGAAAAGTTTTGAAAGTCTCTTAAGCGCATTATTATTATTTTTTAATTGAAGTGTAGTTGATGTACAATGTTGTGTTAGTTGCTGCTGTACAGCAGTGACTCAGTTATACACAGATATTGTTTTTCAGATTCTTTTCTCTTATGGTTTATTGTAAGATACTGACTATAGTCTCCTGTGCTATACATATACAGTAGGTCCTTGTTGTTTATGTCATGTATAGTAGTTTATATATGCTAATCCCAAACTCCTAATTTGTTCCCTTGTCCTTTTTCCCTTTTGGTAGTCGTACGTTTGTTTTCTCTGTCTGTGAGTCTGTTTCTGTTTTGTAGATAAGTTCATTTGTATCATATTTTAGTTGCCACATATAAGTGTTGTCATATGATATTTGTCTTTCTCTGTCTGATTTACTTCACTTAGTATGATAATCTCTAGGTCCATCATTCTTTTTTATGTCCTGAAGCCATTAGTTAACTTAAAAAAAATAGTTTATTGTATTGCTTCAAACACTCTTGTCTTTTTATTTTTTAGTGCAGAGAGAAAAAATTATAAGAGACTGTTGAAAAGAGAAATGACTTTTGGATTCTTGTAATAGTTTTCTAGCATAGCGTGTCCTAGTCAAGAAATTCCCTTGTTGCAGAATTTTTCTTTTCCATCAATGAAAGACCAGAGCTGCTTACCATAGGATTTGGGGACCTGTAAGGTCTCTCATGGTTTACTCCACTTTTCTGCTTTTCCTCTTCCTTAACTTCGCTTCTAACTTATGCTTGTGCTTTCCCTTTTGTTACATTTGTACCTTCCTTCTCTGCTATTTCATTTTTCTGACACACCTCTTTACCAGGTGCTCAGGAAGAACAACTAGGTGAGTACCGGCTTTCTGCTGTCCCTCTAGAGGCTTTTAACACACTGTCCGAAGAATGTTTGGGAAGCAGCTAGGATGGCTGGAGAGCTGGATCTTAAAGACTTCTAAAGTCTGTTCTTACCTAGAAGCTCTGTGATTCTGTGAAGCCCTGTCTGAGATGTTAGGTATTCATGTGAAACCTGATGGCCCAGGTTAATGGATAACACCCAATACCAGACAATATTGAACATTTAGGAGTTGTTGCCTTTTAGCAATGGAACGTCTGTTTCCTAGAGACAAATAAATGCAACAGGGTGAGGTGCAGGGTGGGCAGGAAGCCTGCAGATTTCCTATCTTCCCTTTGGCCTGTCAAGGTCCATTTTCTAGGTTTTATCTCGTCTCCATGGGTAACGATGAGATTGATGGGAAGAAAACAGTCTTTTCTGACAGTAAATTCAAAACAAATTCTACCTTAAAAAAGGAATTAGAACTAGGCTAGAAAAGGGGAAGGTATATTGGGGGCAAATCCTGTCAACAGTGCAATGTCCAGGTGAATAGGAAGCTTTTAATAGCTAAAAGCTGAGGGACCAAGAGCTGGGCCTCTACAGAGGACAACGGGAAACTGGAAGCCCTGGCGTTGGCATGGGGGCGGGGAGGGGACCAGTGGGGACTTGTTGAAGCACCGCCCTTAGAGAGTCGGTTTTAGTTGGTTGAAGTGGGATTCAGGAACCTGCATTTTAGGTACACAGTCCAGGTGATTCTGATTCAGGCGACCTTCCAAACCAGGCCTTGACAAACACTGAGTTGAGATGTGTCTCTGGGTTGTTATCCTCACCCTTGGCTGTGCACTGGAACCACTTGGGATGCTTTAAGAATGCTGAGTCTGGGGCTTCCCTGGTGACGCAGTGGTTGAGAGTCGGCCCGCTGATGCAGGGGACGCGGGTTCGTGCCCCGGTCTGGGAAGATCCCACGTGCCGTGGAGCGGCTGGGCCCGTGAGCCACGGCTGCTGAGCCTGTGCGTCTGGAGCGGGTGCTCCGCAGCGGGAGAGGCCACAGCAGTGAGAGGCCCATGTACCGCAAAAAAAAAAAAAAAAAAAAATGCTGAGTCTG
>NW_006780162.1:1997806-2003131 GCF_000442215.2 Lipotes vexillifer | reverse complement strand
AGGCCCATTTCCCAAAAAAAAAAAAAAAAAAAAGAATGCTGAGTCTGGTCCCCACCCCAGAGATTCTGGTATGCTGGGCCCAGGAGCCTGTATCAGCTCCCGGGGGGATCTGACATCAGAGGAAGTTTAGAACCACTGCTTCTTTGGAGTAGAACCGCAGACTGATGGGATGCCGATACGATTAATTTGGACTTCATTCTGACGATCCAAATACAGATGGAGTTGAAGTTTATATTTGTATAATTTGTGAGAAAATGGTGTGCTAAGATTAATAGTGTTTCTAATGTTGTAAAGAGATTATATAGGCCATTTACAAAAATAAATTCAAGCATTCTTCAAAGACCTTAGCATTTACATGCGATCCACGTTATACACAACTGGTCTTAGCATTGTGCTTATTCTAGGTGTTTTTAATTTATTAAAGAATGTCAGGATTTCTGTGAGCTCTCACATTGTTTGGTGTTTATTTATGTTATTGTTACATAATTGAAAATTAAGAAAATGATATTTCTCAAACGCTCCAAAATCAAGACTCCCCCCACCCCAGGCCCTTTAGAAGAGGTTATGGCTATTCCTTTACGACAGGGTTCCACATTGTGAGACTGTATGATACTGCCGAGTAGAATTCGAATTTGGATTTGTTTTTGTTAAACCACTAGGGAGAGAACATTGGCTCCTTTTATAACTACTTTTTTCCTAATTAATTTTAAATGTGAGATATTTACAAATATCAAAATGTTGAGCAATCAGTATAACAAATAATACCTCGGCATCCCTAACTTGTATGTTTTTCCCCAATTATTTTCTGTTACTGATAGAGTCAACTAAATCATGACACTAGTAACACTAAAGCTATTAACTTTAGTTAATTCTAAAGTTGCTTTCACTCACTCAAGTGAAGGGAACTCTGTGCCCATCTCCGTGTCCTGGTCCACGGAGTCCTTCTGTCACCTGCGGTGGAGAGTGATCAAGACCTGTCCAGCGTTTTCTGCCTTCTTCTTTATTGTGGTTTTTGAAACCTGAAAACCACGATTCGGCACCTCCTTTCTCCGTCCCTGGTAGCAGCCCTCCTCTAAGGGCGGGCGGCTCACACCTGGGATGGGGGCAGAGATCTTGGAATACAAGGAGGTTTTGGGGTAGAGAACGCACTGGTTAATACTTTAACATTGTTCTCCTGCCCCTTTCTGCTGGTGAGAGACGAGGCAGACAGGATGTGTGGGGAAATGGCCTTGCAGGATGGCTGGGCCTCAGGCAGTTTGCAGGGAGGGAGGATGGAGACCCGTTTCATAACCAGTTAGGGACCGTAGAGCTTGTCAGGTAAAAAATAAACCTGGGCTTAGGTAAGGAGAGGCTTCATTGGACAGGGCTATTGCAGCCGAGAAGGGGAGCTATTGCATAAGAGGAGGGGGCTTTTGTAATAGGGAGAATGCGCCGACTGTAAGCTCAGCAGACGTCTCAAAGGGCAGGCAGAAAGGGGCTAGATAGGGAGCAGACAGGGCTAGAAGGACTGTATGTACAGGGGTAGCATTCAGAGGTAGACTGATCTGGCAGTGGAACAGCTCTTTTTTTTTTTTTTTTTTTTCTGTATTAATTTGCTGGGGCTGCTGTAACGAAGTGCCACAAACCAGATGCGTTAAAACAGTAGAAATTTATTCTCTCACAGTTCAGGAGGCTAGAAGTCCAAAATCAAGGCATTGGCAGGGTTGGTTCCTTCTGGAGGCCCCGAGGGAGACTCTTTTCCATGCCTCTCTCCTGGCTTTCGGTTGTGGCTGGCAGGCCTTGGCCTTCCTTGGCTTATAGATGCCTCACTCCAGTGTCTGCCTCTGTCTTCACATGGTGTTCTCCCTGGGTGTCTGGGTGTTTCCTCTTCTTGTAAGTTTGCCAGTCATATTGGATCAGGGCCCACACTAATTAGTGTGACCTCATTTTATCTAATTATATCCACAAAGACCCTATTTCCAAATAAGATCACATTCTGAGGTCCTGGGGATTTGGACTTCAAATAGGGGAACACAGTTCAGCCCATAACCTTGTAGTTAGGGGCCCTCAAAGAGGTTGTTCTGTATTCTGATGCTGGCTCAGGCTGAGGATGGATCCAAGTTCAAAGGTTTGCAGGGGAGAAAGCCTGATTAGAGTTTGGTCAAGTCAAGTTAGCAGATTTTGTTCAGACTGGTCTGTGGGGACAGTTCAGTTCAGCTATCATTTATGAGACAAAGAATGGGAATTTGGAGGGTCTGTGTCTGGCCTTGTCTTTGGCAAGTGTTAGATTTAAGTCATATGTGGAAGGTGGCTCGTTGCTGTAACTAGTTTCCTGGAACACTGAAGGTGGCGTTTCTCAGCCATCACTGTTTTCCAGGACCATAGGCTCAGGTTAAATTCAACTTTGTCAATTTCTTTGAAAATCTGATGAGAATTACGGGCTCTCTTTCTGGAAGAATGCTCATATGTAGAGATACATGAATATTTGCATACAATTTCAGTGGATTCTTAGACCCTTTGGAGCCTTCTGAGCTGTAGAGGTCCATGGGTTCCAGGTTAATAAAAAAATAAAGAAAGAAAGGAAGGCAAGGAATAAGGGCAAGTCCAGGGGTGACCGGGTGTCAGCAGGCAGTCCTGTTGGAGGATGCGGGAAGTGTAGGGAGTGTTGTAGTAGGCGTGGCTGGAAAGGTAGTGTTGGGGCCAGAGTCTCCAGGGCCTTGCACGGAAGTCTCATTTGGTTGGCAACGAGAAGCCTGTGGAAGTTTTTGAGCAGAAATTTTCAAGACGGTGCTTTGGGAAGATTTTATTTCGACAGTGTTATACTGAAGTGGGGAAAAGACTGACCGTGAGGAGAGGCATTAGAAAGTTATTGCAGTAAATTCTCATGCCACATGTATTCATGGAGTTACATTTATCACTTTTGTTTTAATACCTGTAATACTAAAACAGTAAAAGCACTTAGTCTTGTGGTCGTTAAGGAGTTTGCTTATTGTTGGAAACTCATAGAACCTTCATGTATTGGTCTGCTAGGGCTGCCATAACAAAATACCACAGACTGGGTAGCTTAAATATCAGAGATTTTTTTCTTACAGTTCTGGAGGCTGGAAGTCCAAGAGTAAGGTGTTGGCAGGTTTGCTTTCTGCTGAGACCTGTCTCCTTGGCTCACAGAGGACCACTTTCTGGCTGTGTCCTTAATGGTCTTTCCTCTGTGCACCCACATCCCTGGTGTCTCTTTGTTTTCTTATAAGGACACCAGTCCTATTGGATTAGGGCCCCACCCTAACAATCTCATTTTAACTTCATCACTTCTTTAGAGACCTTATCTCCAAATATGGTTTCATTCTGAAGTACTGGGGGTTGGGACTTCGACTTATGAATCTTGGGGGAACACAATTCAGCCCATAACACTTCTCAAGGGACCAGTGCCCCATCAGAGCACAAGGTTGGTATTTCTCCCAGGATTATGCAGGGATCTCTGCCAGGAAAGCTAAAGAGAACAGTGCGTATCTCTGGAAGACACCAAGCACCCAGCACCGTAGAGGGATACTTCTGTCTCGATTCTGTGCCTTATTTCATCACACATAGTAGGATGATTGACATGAGCCCTTTTTGAAAAGGATGCTGATGGCTGAAACTGAACGGATGACACTTAATTGGTTGGGGCAAGGAGACTGTCAATGGTGAGGCCAATGTGTGGAGTGTAGTGATATCCATAATTATCATTCTGATATGAAAGTCATTTGAGCCAAAAAGATACATGAAAAAAATGAAATGGTAATGTTAAGGTCTGGTTTTGCTCAGTCCTTCCTGTTGACAGTTTCTTAATTGCTTTTGGAATGATTCCTTTTCCATTATTTTCTATTCGTTGAGTCTCTTGGGAGCAATGCCCTTCTCTCACCCCCATTCAGGCCCTGGAGGGTTGGCAAGCCTGTGCTGCTCCATCTGAGTCACTTTAGTTCAGAACAAAGTCCCATATTAGCGCCATGAATCTGCTTTCTCACGTGTGAAGAAACCACACCTTGGTGATTTTTCTCTTCCTATCAGTTTCCTAATAATAAAAGTACCCTCAATTACATAATCTCACAAGGTTCTTCCTTGTTCAAAAACAATGGTGAGGATGGACTAGAAGAGCAGGCTGAGAATGACCCATGGGACAAGAGACTAGAAAAGAAAGTTACTTATCCATAAACTCATTGCCGTTGAATCCATGCATCCTTAGAATTCAAGATAATGTTAATGCTGGCTGACATACTTAAGTATTTCCTCTGTACCTGCACTCTGCTAGATGCCTTTTTTTTTTTTTTTTTTTTTTTTGTATTTTTTCTAAAACAGCTTTAGGTTTATAGCAAAACTGAGAGGAAAGTACAAATATTTCCTTAATACCTCCTGCCCCACACATTCAGGAATCATACAGTATGTAGCATTTTCAGATTGACCTCTTTTATTTGGTAATATGCACTTAAATTTCCACCATGTCTTTTCATGGCTTGGTAGGACATTTCTTTTTAGTGCTGAATAGTATTCTACTTTTATGGATGTATCACAGTTTGTTTACCCATTCACCTAATGAAGGACATCTTGGTTGCTTCCAAGTTTGGGCAATTATGAATACATGATTTTTTAATAGTCTTTATTTTTTAGCATAGTTTTAGATTTTCAGAAAAAATATTGAGAAGATTAAAATGGGGAGTTCCCATATACCCTGTATTCAGTTTCCCCTATTATTAATATCCTATATTAGCATGCTACATTTGTTATGAACCCATATTGATACATTGTCATTAACAAAAGTCCATAGTTTATTTAGATTTCCTTAGTTTCTACCTAATCTCTTTTGCTTCAGGGTCCCATCCAGAATCACATGTTACATTTACTTGTCATGTTTCCTTAATGTTCCTCTTATCTGTGACAGTTTCTCAGACTTTCCTTGGTTTTGATGACCTTGACAGTTTTGAGAAATACTGGTCAGGTATTTCGTAGGCTGGATGCCCTGATTTTGAATCCAATGTTATCTCTCCATTTATTCAATACCGACTTTTTTTTTCTGGCAACTTCAGTGAGGCTTATCTTAAGTGAGCAAAGTTAATGAGTAATTTGATGGATAGATCTGAATAAGCCTTCTTTCAATTAAAAGAATAGTCAAAGCCCTCCCCTAATGAAAAGAAGAAGGAGGAGGAGAAGAAGAAGGAGAAGAAAGAAAAGCCATATCCTTCCAGAAACCTGGCATAAGACCTGCACATCCTCAACAGTGAGTCCTTCATCTGGGAGTGGCCTCTGGAAGTGCTGAGGCCCAGGGTCTGGCTATTCTCACTCCATCAGGGGCCTTTCCCTCTCAGGATGTCCTAT
>NW_006780162.1:1986710-1995722 GCF_000442215.2 Lipotes vexillifer | reverse complement strand
TGTCTTTTTGTCTTGTTTATGGTTTCCTTTGCTGTGCAAAAGCTTTTAAGTAAGTTTCATTAGGTCCCATTTTTTTTTTTTTGTTTTTATTTCCAGTTCTCTAGGAGGTGGGTCAAAAAGGATGTTGCTGTGATTTATGTCATAGAGTGTTCTATGTTTTCCTCTAAGAGTTTGATAGTGTCTGACCTTAACATTTAGGTCTTTAATCCATTTTGAGTTAGTTTTGTGTATGGTGTTAGGGAGTGTTCTAATTTCATTCTTTTACATGTAGCTGTCCAGTTTTCCCAGCACCACTTATTGAAGAGGCTGTCTTTTCTCCACTGTATATTCTTGCCTCCTTTATCAAAGATAAGGTGACCATATGTGTGTGGGTTTATCTCTGGGCTTTCTATTCTGTTCCATTGATCTATATTTCTGTTTTTGTGCCAGTACCATACTGTGTTGATTACTGTGGCTTTGTAGTATAGTCTGAAGTCAGGGAGCCTGATTCCTCCAGCTCTGTTTCTTTTTCTCAAGATTGCTTTGGCTATTCGGGGTCTTTTGTGTTTCCATACAAATTGTGGAATTTTTTGTTCTAGTTCTGTGAAAAATGCCAGTGGTAGTTTGATAGGGATTGCATTGAATCTGTAGATTGCTTTGGGTAGTAGAGTCATTTTCACAATGTTGATTCTTCCAATCCAAGAACAAGGTATATCACTCCATCTATTTGTATCATCTTTAATTTCTTTCATCAGTGTCTTATCATTTTCTGCTTACAGGTCTTTTGTCTCCTTAGGTAGGGTTATTCCTAGATATTTTATTCTTTTTGTTGCAATGGTAAATTGGAGTGTTGTCTTAATTTCACTTTCAGATTTTTCATCATTAGTGTATAGGAATGCAAGAGATTTCTGTGCATTAACTTTGTATCCTGCTACTTTACCAAATTCATTGATTAGCTCTAGTAGTTTTCTGGTAGCATCTTTAGGATTCTCTATGTATAGTATCATGTCATCTGCAAACAGTGACAGCTTTACTTCTTCTTTTCTGATTTGGATTCCTTTTTTTTCTTCTCTGATTGCTGTGGCTAAAACTTCCAAAACTATGTTGAATAATAGTGGTGAGGGTGGGCAACCTTGTCTTGTTCCTGATCTTAGTGAAATGGTTTCAGCTTTTCACCATTGAGGACGATGTTGGCTCTGGGTTTTTCATATATGGCCTTTATTATGTTGAGGAAAGTTCCCTCTATGCCTACTTTCTGCAGGGTTTTTATCATAAACGTGTGTTGAATTTTGTCGAAAGCTTTCTCTGCATCTATTGAGATGATCATATGGTTTTTCTCCTTCAATTTGTTAATATGGTTAATCACATTGATAGATTTGCGTATATTGAAGAATCCTTGCATTCCTGGAATAAACCCCACTTGATCATGGTGTATGATCCTTTTAATGTGCTGTTGGATTCTGTTTGCTAGTATTTTGTTGAGGATTTTTGCATCTATGTTCATCAGTGATATTGGCCTGTAGTTTTCTTTCTTTGTGACATCCTTGTCTGGTTTTGGTATCAAGGTGATGGTGGCCTCGTAGAATGAGTTTGGGAGTGTTCCTCCCTCTGCTATATTTTGGAAGAGTTTGAGAAGAATAGGTGTTAGCTCTTCTCTAAATGTTTGATAGAATTCGCCTGTGAAGCCATCTGGTCCTGGGCTTTTGTTTGCTGGAAGATTTTTAATCACAGTTTCAATTTCAGTGCTTGTGATTGGTCTATTCATATTTTTTGTTTCTTCCTGGTTCAGTCTCGGAAGGTTGAGCATTTCTAAGAATTTGTCCATTTCTTCCAGGTTGTCCATTTTACTGGCATAGAGTTGCTTGTAGTAATCTCTCATGATCCTTTGTATTTCTGCAGTGTCAGTTGTTACTTCTCCTTTTTCATTTCTAATTCTATTGATTTGAGTCTTCTCCCTGTTTTTCTGGATGAGTCTGGCTAATGGCTTATCAAATTTGTTTATCTTCTCAAAGAACCAGCTTTTAGTTTTATTGATCTTTGCTATCATTTCCTCATTTCTTTTTCATTTATTTCTGATCTAATCTTCATGATTTCTTTCCTTCAGCCAACTTTGGGTTATTTTTTGTTCTTCTTTCTCTAATTGCTTTAGGTGTAAGGTTAGGTTGTTTCTTCCCATAAGTTTTGGGTTGTCGTGCTTTCATTGTCATTTGTTTCTAGGTACTTTTTATTTCCTCTTTGATTTCTTCAGTGATCTCTTGGTTATTAAGTATTGTATTGTTTAGCCTCTGTGTTCGTATTTTTTACAGATTTTTTTTCCTGCAATTGATATCTAGTCTCATAGTGTGTGGTCGGAAAAGATACTTGATACGATTTCAGTTTTCTTAAATTTACCAAGGCTTGATTTGTGACCCAAGATATGATCTAGCCTGGAGAATGTTCCATGAGCACTTGAGAAGAATGTGTATTCTGTTGTTTTTGGATGGAATGTCCTATAAATATCAATTAACTCCATCTTGTTTAAGGTATCATTTAAAGCTTGTGTTTCCTTATTTATTTTCATTTTGGATGATTTGTCCATTGGTGAAAGTGGGGCGTTAAAGTCCCCTACTGTCGATTTCCCCTCTTATGGCTGTTGGTATTTGCCTTACGTATTGAGGTGCTCCTAAGTTGGGTGCATAAATATTTATAATTGTTATATCTTCTTCTTGGATTGATCCCTTGATCATTATATGGTGTCCTTCTTTATCTCTTGTAATAGTTTTTGTTTTAATGTCTATTTTGTCTGATATGAGAATTGCTACTCCAGCTTTCTTTTGATTTCCATTTGTATGGAATATCTTTTCCCATCCCCTCACTTTCAGTCTGTATGTGTCCCTAAGTCTGAAGTGGGTCTCTTGTAGACAGCAGATATATGGGTCTTGTTTTTGTATCCATCCAGCCACTCTGTGTCTTTTGGTTGGAGCATTTAATCTATTTACATTTAAGGTAATTACTGATATTACCATTTTCTTAATTGTTTTGGGTTTGTTATTGTAGGTCTTTTCCTTCTCTTGTGTTTCCTGCCTAGAGAAGTTCCTTTAGCATTTGTTGTAAAGCTGGTTTGGTGGTGCTGAATTCTCTTATCTTTTGCTTGTCTGTAAAGGTTTTTATTTCTCCATCAAATCTGCATGAGATCCTTGCCTGGTAATCTTGGTTGTAGGTTTTTCTCCTTCATCACTTTAAATATGTCCTGCCACCCCCTTCTTGCTTGCAGGGTTTCTGCTGAAAGATCAGCTGTTAACCTTATGGGGATTCCCTTGTGTGTTATTTTTCCCTTTCTGCTCTTAATACTTTTTCTTTGTATTTAATTTTTGATAGTTTGATTAATATGTGTCTTGGCGTGTTTCTCCTTGGATTTATCCTGTATGGAACTCTCTGTGCTTCTTGGACTTGATTAACTATTTCCTTTCCCATATTAGGGAAGTTTTCAACTATAATCTATTCAAATATTTTCTCAGTCCCTTTCTTTTTCTCTTCTTCTTCTGGGACCCCTCTAATTTGAATGTTGGTGCGTTTAATGTTGTCCCAGAGGTCTCTGAGACTGTTCTCAATTCTTTTCATTCTTTTTTCTTTATTCTGCTCTGCAGTAGTCATTTCCACTGTTTTATCTTTCAGGTCACTTATCCGTTCTTGTGCCTCAGTTATTCTGCTATTGATCCCTTCTAGAGAATTTTTAATTTCATTTATTGTGTTGTTCATCAGTGTTTATTTGCTCTTTAGTTTTTCTAAGTCCTTTTTAAACGTTTCTTGTATTTTCTCCATTCTATTTCCAAGATTTTGGATCATCTCTACTATCATTATTCTGAATTCTTTTTCAGGTAGACTGCCTATTTCCTCTTCATTTGTTAGGTCTGGTGGGTTTTTGCCTTGCTCCTTCATCTGCTGTGTGTTTCTCTGTCTTCTCATTTTGCTTAACTTACTGTGTTTGGGGTCTCCTTTTCCAGGCTGCAAGTTCATATTTCCCGTTGTTTTTGGTGTCTGTCCCCAGTGGCTAAGTGGGTTGTGTAGGTTTCCTGGTGGAGGGGACTAGTGCCTGTGTTCTGGTGGATGAGGCTGGATCTTGTCTTTCTGGTGGGCAGGTCCATGTCTGGTGGTGTGTTTTGGGGTGTCTGTGGCCTTATTATGATTTTAGGCAGCCTCTCTACTAATGGATTGCATCGTGTTCCTGTCTTGCTAGTTGTTTGGCATAGGGTGTCCAGCACTCTAGATTGCTGGTCGTTGAGTGGAGCTGGGTCTTGGCGTTGAGATGGAGATCTCTGGGAGATTTTCACCGTTTGATATTACGTGGAGCTGGGAGATCTCTTGTGGACCAGTGTCCTGAACTTGACTCTCCCACCTCAGAGGCACAGCCCTGACTCCTGGCTGGAGCACCAAGACCCTGTCATCCACATGGCTCAGAATAAAAGGGAGAAACAAAAGAAAGAAAGAAGAAGATAAAATAAAATAAAATAAAGTAAAATAAAATAAAGTTATTTTATAAATAATTTTAAGATAAAATTATTAAAATAAAGTAAAATAAAAATAAAATAAAGTTACTAAATAAAGTAAAATTATTAAAATTAAAAGTAAATAATAATTATTAAAATTTTTTCTTAAGTTATCAAAAAAAGAAAGAAAGAAGGAAGAGAGCAACCAAACCAAAAAACAAATTCACCAATGATAACAAGTGCTAAAAGCTATACTAAAAAAAAAAAAAAATGGACAGATGCAACCCTGGGACAAATGGTAAAAGCAAAGCTATACAGACAAAATCACACAGAAGCATACACATACACACTCACTAAAAGAGAAAAAGGGGGAAAAAAAAAAATATATATATATATAGTTGCTCCCAAAGTCCACCTCCTCATTTTGGGATGATTCGTTGTCATTTCAGGTGTTCCACAGATGCAGGGTACATCAAGTTGATTATGGAGATTTAATGCGCTGCTCCTGAGGCTGCTGGGAGAAATTTCCCTTTCTCTTCTTTGTTCTCACAGCTCCCGGGGTTCAGCTTTGGAGTTGGCCCCGTCTCTGCGTGTAGGTCGCCTGAGGGCGTCTGTTCTTCGCTCAGACAGGACGGAGTTAAAGGAGCAGCTGCTTCGGGGGCTCTGGCTCACTCAGGCCGGGGGGAGGGAGGGGCACGGAGTGCGGGGCGGGCCTTTGGTGGCAGAGGTCGGCGTGACGTTGCACCAGCCTGAGGCGCGCCGTGCGTTCTCCCGGGGGAGGTGCCCCTCGATGCCGGGACTGTGGCAGTGGCGGGCTGCACAGGCTCCCCGGAACGGTGGCGTGGATAGTGACCTGTGCTCGCACACAGGCTTCTTGGTGGCGGCAGCAGCAGCCTTAGCGTCTCATGCCCGTCGCTGGGGTCCGCGCTTTTAGCCGCGGCTCGCGCCCTTCTCCGGAGCTCCTTTAGGCAGCACTCTGAATCCCCTCTCGTCGCGCACCAGGAAACAAAGAGGGAAGAAAAAGTCTCTTACCTCTTCTGCAGGTCCAGACTTTTCCCCGGACTCCCTCCCGGCCAGCCGTGGCGCACTAACCCCCTGCAGGCTGTGCTCACGCCGGAGCCTCAGCTCCCAGCCCCGCCCGCCCCGGCCGGTGAGCACACAAGCCTCTCGGGCTGGTGAGCGCCGGTCGGCGCCGATCCTCTGTGCGGGAATCTCCCCGCTTTGCCCTCCGCACCCCTGTTGCTGTGCTGTCCTCCGCGGCTCCGAAGCTCCCCGCTCCGCCCCCCGCAGTCTCCGCCCTCAAAGGGGCTTCCTAGTGTGTGGAAACCTTTCTTCCTTCACGGCTCCCTCCCACTGGTGCAGGTCCCGTCCCTATCCTTTTGTCTCTGTTTATTCTTTTTTCTTTTGCCCTACCCAGGTGCGTGGGGGGGTTTCTTGCCTTTTGGGAGGTCTGAGGTCTTCTGCCAGCGTTCAGTAGGTGTTCTGTAGGAGTTGTTCCACGTGTAGATGTATTTCTGGTGTATCTGTGGGGAGGAAGGTGACCTCCGTGTCTTACTCTTCCGCCATCTTGAAGCTCCTCCTCTCTATTACTTCTGTTTAGATGCTGAGGCAGCCGGATGTTTTACTTACAGGCAAATAGGCTCTTAATATACATTCATGTATTTCAGGTATTCCACAAAATATTATAAAATATTCATAAATAATTTAAATATATATAAATAATATATAATAATAATCAGACTGGAAATCACTGTAGTAATATTATATCCACTATTATTCAATTATTAAAAAATACAGTATTGGCCATTTTCCTAGCATGTGGTAAGTTGCTTTAAATGAGTTTTCCAGATACCTGAACTCTACTCTTTAAGTTCTGATATTTTTCTTTGCAGTCATTTTTCAGGAATGGCCCCCAGTGCACTATATGTGTCAGCAGAACATACAGAACATAATTTAACCTTTTTGTTGACTCAAGAGCATGGTTTTGAGCATTAATTGTGGATTTTTCAGTAACTACAACCATATGCAAGTGATCAGAAGGCCGTGGGTTTGTTCCTCTCCACCCAGCGGCCTCAGATGGCCAACATGTTGATTCCATGTTTCTCCCTTTTATATGTTTTGCTGCTTCTCCATGCTTATGTCAGTGACTCAGTCTATAGCAACAACGTCTCTTTCTAATGTGTTGCTTCTAATTTATTTTGGGCTGTGAAACCAGATAGTCAATTTTGTTAGGTTTGTCTTCAAAATGAGAATAAACTATTCTGATCAAAAGCCATGTCTGTGAGTAGACTGTATTGTTGTTCAATGAGTTTAAAAATCATTAGGATTTTAAGTTATGTTTAATGGCATATGCTAAGTAGGTGAATTAATATACAAAATTTTGATTGGACTGTGAGACCACATTGAGGTGTTAAAAGAAAAACACAAAGGAATTTAAAAAAGGGAATATCATTTCATTTGGTTTGTATGAAAGTTCCTGAATTGGCATACCTCCAAATTATTAAGTTAAACAAATTTACTAAATTAGTCAACCTCAGTCTACAAATAGTCACAAATAGAATATGAAATACGTAACATTAGAATTTGAAAGGCCACTGGAGCACGATGCAGGTGGAAGAACTAAGGCTTGTGGAGTCCGAATTCAAGGACGTGGACTACGTGTCCTCTTTAGGTCACTTGGGCACCAGCTCTGTGATGCTGATTAAATATGGTGAGCTACATTTTCACTTAACGTGAGGGTCCTTGAAAATGGGTCTTCATGAAGCCAACAGAGGTTGCATTGAGAATTACTGAGCTGCCGATATTCTGGAATCACATGTAAGGCGCACATTAAAAAATATCTGGTGTGGTTCCCTTTTTCAGTCCTATATTCTTCTCAGGGAGGAAGTGGTGAGAACTTTTGCCCAAGTGAATTGTTTTGGCTTTGCGTTATCTTCTTCCTAGACTGGGAATGTTGTCTTCTTTGGGACCTTCACACCGTGTAGCTTTTTGTTGTATAACAACACTAAATAGTTCCTTCTACCTCCATAAAGTATGGAATTTTGGATCCACTATTTCCTGGCCAGTACCATATATGATTAAAAAAAAGGAGTTGTTATGATATTTCTGCATGTATTATTTTCCTCTTAGGATATAGGGCTGCTGGGCTCTGGAGGCCATTAGGTGCAGCCCTTCATGCAGGGAAAGGGTGGTTGTTTTCATTTGACAGATGCAGAAAACCAAAGCTTAGGGACAGGTGACTTGTCCAAGCTCAGATGACTGGGGACTGGCTTCCTGATCTGGGACCCTTTTCTTGCTTATTATTACACACTCTTTTCCTCTGGCTTCTTTATGAAGTACAGAAATAAATTACTTAAAATATTAGAAAAACAAATGCCAACTTTTTTTTTGATAAAAAATTGAAGTATGAAGGAATACAACTAATGTGCTTGATAGGTTTGTTTTAACATCCCTTTTCAGAGGGCTGTTAGATGTTGAGAACAGTTGTATCTAAGCAAAAGTAATTTGAAAAATAATTAATTTTTCATTATCTAAATTATGAGAACTTATTTGGAATAATTGTCACAGGTGACAAAGTTTTAATTCAAATGAGAAGCAAATCAGTGTTTTAAATAGTTCTATATAATTAGGTTGCAATTATTTGAATAAATTAGATCTAAATCCTGGAAACTGTGTCATAATCTCTATTCTAGAATGCAAATTTATTGTTATAGAATCAAGAAAGGGAGCTTTTTCTTTTTAAATTTACCATTATCTCTATACTAATTTTTGTCATCAAGCTAATTTTGAGCTTTGATAAATAAGATCAAGTGGGATAAAGGATTTCCTATTTACTGAGTTTGATTTGTATAATTTGAAATTAATGTGAGGTTGAAATGCCTTCTTTTCACTTGTTAATATCTTTATGGTGGATGTGCTCTGGTGTCAGCAAATATCAGTCATATTCAGGGCCTCTCTGTGGCAGGTTGTCACACCAGAGCTAGAGCAACCTGCATCAGTCCCTCTACATAACCAAGCCAGTTCTCGGCCCAGTGACCAGGATGGGCCACACATCCAGGTAGACACTATGACTTAAGGTACATTAGGAATGGCATCACCCCAGGGTATTAGGGATTAATATCATTGTAGCTGTCAGACCTTCCAAGGGCCTAGACTTTATCTAGACTCTAGACAACTCTATCCTTTTTACCTGTGATACCCAGAGACGGGGATGACTGTGTAAGTGGATGGAGCTCGCCATGGTAGTATTCTGTCTTCTACGGCAGTGTTTCTGGGCACAGAGAAGGGAAGGAGGGACACACACTATGTAGGAGTGTATTTTCGGGGTGATCTGTGGAGTGGCTGAAATGATATGTAATGTGCGCTCTCATTTTGATAACAGCACCCTGGATCAGAGACGACCACTTTATAACTGAGTATACTCTAAGAATCAGGGCTTGATTGTGTTTTACCATAATTGACTAATGAGAAGAAACAGCAGTAATAAATAAATGATGTATTCGCTTCAAGTAAGGGTCAAAAGTCACCATGGCACCACACGCCAAAGGTTTTAAGATGGGTTGAATGC
>NW_006780162.1:1984904-1986647 GCF_000442215.2 Lipotes vexillifer | reverse complement strand
TGCCGAGAGGATGCGGGGGGATTTAACGTCACAGTGGCCCTCGTGGTCCTGGTAGTAGCATGGGTGGGCGAGCTCAAGAGCGCCTTCATGGAGCACGGCCACCTTGTGAATAGCCAACTGGCTATAGCAAAACAGTATCCTCTGCTACATTCAATTAATTTACATTTGATTAGTTTTGTCATTTTTGATACAATTTTTTATTTTTATTTTATATTTTTGTATCATTTTGAGCAACAATTTCGATATCACTTGCGGTCAGCTGGGGATCTGTGCTACTTGTTTGCCGGTAACAGGGGTCCCTTTCTTTTTCAAGTTTGATAAATTGCTCCTTGATGACCCAGACTCTCCGAAACCCAGACTCTTTCCTGGATCTTACATACCTGCTCTTCCTGTAGCTGCTTGCATTGTAGTAACTGTCGAGAGGAATTGTTTTTTGGCCCCCAGGATCATAGTGCAGGGGTGACCACCGAAGGAACCCTGTGCTTTGTCCTCTAGAGAACGATTCTAAACCCTCGCTTTGGACCATTTGGAAGATGCACATCAGGGTGGAAAAACATTGCTAACTGTCCTGCCTTATTGCAGATTAGGGCTGTCAACCTGGGGCCCCTCCTTTCCTGCTTGTTTGAAGCAATTTCCCTGATTCAGAACTGAGTGACAGATGTGGTGTCGCAGGCTGTGCAGGAAGAGCCGACAGGGAAATGTGACCCAGTAAAGCTGCCTCGGTCTCTAGCCTGCACCTACTGTGACTTCAAAAACTAGCTTCCAAGGGCCCTTTCAAAAAATAGCATCCTCAGAACAGGCTGCCACTTTCTGGGAATGTTTTCGAGGCATCCATTCTTCTGTCCAAGAGCATCAGCTCTGTTGATGTTCACGGGGAATTAAGAAAAATCAGGAAAGTTTGAAGAAAGGGGAGCATAAGGTTGTGAGAGGGGTTAGTAGACAGAGTTTGAAATCCGTGTAGCGCCTCTCCAGATTGTTCTAGACAGACTTGGGTGATTCCTGTGTATCACTCCAAGAATAAGATGTTATCAACGTGATTGCTGGTCCTGATTGTACAGAAAGTTCAACGTCAAGTGACAATATCTTGGGTCATGTGAGGTATATACAACCTCATAGTAAAATCTATTATCCTGTACATTTCATTTCCCCAACCAGCCATGAAGAAAGTGGGAACTGGTCCCTTGATTGTATATATGATGAAACTGTAATTCAAAGTCACTGTTCACTTAGTAGAGGAGGTGGGGCTGGGACCCAAGGCCAAGGGGCCAGGCTCTTAGCTCTGTTCTTTGCCTGGTCCTTTAACTTAGAGATAGCCCTGGTCTAGCCCAGAAAAACTGCAAGAAAGTCTTTTGGATCCACAGACCTACCTCTTGCCCCAAGATATTGTGATTCTGCCAATGAAATGTCCTGTAGGAGGGTCTAGAACGAGGTTAGGAAGCAGGGCAGAGATAAAGCTGAGGGTAGAATGAGTGTCGAGCTGGTCTCATTTGCACCCAGCGGTAGTGGACTCTGGTGAGGCTGGGCAGGTTGGAGAAAACTCAAACATTCCATCTAGCTGTGTTTCATATTTTTTTTCTGACGTATCTCAAATTCCCAGATACTCACTTGCAAGTATAAAACGCAAACTTTTGGGCGGCCAGACATAAAATTACTTTTGCTTTACTCCTAACTTTCTTTGTCTGTGTCATAAAGGCCTTCATTAGTGTGTATAATTAGGAATTTAAGGCTCAGCAGTTCGGAAGA
>NW_006780162.1:1978039-1984863 GCF_000442215.2 Lipotes vexillifer | reverse complement strand
AAATAAAGATGAATGATTTTCTGACTTAATAGTAGGTATAGTCATTTGTTTCCCAAGGTATGCTCAGATTCACCTGGCTCCAGCTGTCCTTTCTGAAAGGTGAATGAGTAAAAGAAAAAATCCAGACAACTTAGCAGCTCTTGTGTTTTTTTTTTTTTGGTGGGGGGGGAAGGTAAAATATAGTAAAAACAACCTATGCCATATATTGTTTGTGGTGTGTGTTCACTTCTCTTGCATCTCAGATTTCTCACCTATAAAATGGAGTTGATAACACTTGCCTAACAGGATTATTTCGACGTTTAGAAATCATGTTTGTAACACTTACAGCACCGCTACAGAACATTCACTCAGTATATGAGAATTTCTATCATCACTTTTATTTTCTACACAGTATACCGATGGGTCATGTCTCATAAGTTGAGGGTGATGTGACTATAATTCAGGTGATCTGCCTCTTTTGCACTCATATATTTGAACGCTTGATTATGCTTTGTACAGTAGTATGCACTGATTGCCAAACTACTAAAAATGCTACTGTAGTTATTGGTAATGCTGTTTGGATTTTATTTCTTCCCTTTACCAGCAAAACTTCTGTTTTGGGAAGCAATTATTTATAGAATGAACTGGCTATTAACCTATATTACAGTCATCAAAATTAGATCTTTTAGTAAAGCTTTGTTTGCCAAAAATCTTCCCTGCAGAGTTGGAGACAATAAAGTGACTGATACCTGGACCTCACGTCAGACATGTTGCATTGCAAACGTTGTAATGAGGACACAAATGCGATTGAATTCTAGATAGAGCTGAGCCACCGTTTTATTTTATAGCAAGTCCCCTGTACTTTGTCTTAAATATGCAAACACATACTCTGGTCAAAATAATTTTGTACGTTGGACTAGGTTCTTGCTTTCTAATACATAAGAACATAGCTGGTGGTGCTGCCACTTTAAGATTTCACAGTAACTCCTCCAGTTCTCCCTCTGTATGTGAATAGACGTGATAATAAAATCAATTCATAGATTTATTCACAGGATCTAGAGGTTAGCACAGAGGACCAAACATAAGTGGTTTGGAACTCGCCGTGCCCTAATGTTGCTCAAAACAGAAGCTGAGCTGAGCGCATTGATGCTGCACCCCACCCCCATCTTCAGGCCATTCTTGCCAAGTGCAAAGGAGGGTGAGTCTCCAGTTGTTCCAGTCAGTGCTGGGCCCACAGCTAGCTAGCTTGCTGGAGCTGGCGCTGTCTCAGTGGAAACCCCTCGTGGGCAGCCAGCACATCCTCGGTCCAGAATCTGCTGACACTTTGCACCGAGAACCCTCCTGTCCCTGACCTGAGGCGCCCTTGCTGGCAGTAGCTGGCCCTACCACACAGCTCTTCCTTTACAGTATACCACTCTCTGGGTCATTAAAAAAATTAATTTGTCTTTTTACTGAGGTATAATTGACATATTAGTTTGAGGTATACGACATAAAGATTTGATATTTGTATACATTGCAAGGTTCACCACAAGGTCTAGTTAACATCCGTCACCATACATAGCTCCGAAAATGTTTCTTCTTGTGATGAGAACTTTTAAGATTTACTCTCTTAGCAAGTTTCAGATATGCAATATAGTACTATGACATATATTCATCATCCCCAGGACTTATTTATTTTGTAACTGGAAGTTTGTACATTTTGATCCCCTTCACCCATTTTGCCCCTGCCCCCCACCATAGGCAACCACCAGTCTGTTTTGTGTATCTGTGGGCTTATTTTTAAAAAAATGTTCTACATATAAGTGAGATCGTATGGTATTTGTCTTTCTCTGTCTTATTTCACTTATCATAACGCTCTCAAGGTCCATCCGTATCGTTGCAAAAGGCAAGATTTCATCCTTTTTTAAAGCTGCAGTTAGGGACCCCGTGAACTCATGTGACCTCACAGGACCTTGTATTTTTTCTCGCTAAAGTGAAGATGAAACCTTTTTGCCTGCCTCCCTGCCTGCCTGCCTCTCGAGGTGGTTATGGGATCTCTCAGAGCAGCGTCAATCGCATGCATTGTCAACCCGCTGATTTCAGTCATTGATCAGTAAACTTGTTCTCTCTGTGCTCTGTATACTGTTCTCTTGAAATGTCAGCTATTTGGCTTTCTTAGGAGATGAAGACTAGTAGACAGCTGAGCATCCAGATTGTTGCACTTTCTACAATTTTAAGTGGCAGAACTTTGGGAATTTACTTTTTATAGAAGTCATTTATAGAGTGATGCATGTGATGCAGAACTTTTATGTATTACCTCACAACAAACTCGCTGATAATAAGCCAGAGGGTCCCAAACTTTCTTGGTTTATGGTGGTCTTAGCATCACAGTAAATTTTTTACAGAACCTTAGGCCAAAATAAATAGATAATGCTCCATTTACAAAATAATGTTAAAGAAAAATCAGAGCTGGAAGTAGGTAAAGTGACAAAACCAGATTTTATTCAGGACAATTGCGATAGAGGAAAAGGAACCTCAGCATAGAACTGGGCTCAGTTGTGAATACAGCCTGCGCAAGTGGGAATTTATAGCAGAGAGCAGGTAGGGGTCAGTGGATGGAAGATTACTAAGAGGAAACATCAAGGGCAAGGAGAGATTCTGGCTAAACTGACCTAACAGGATTCTTGCTAAAATTGTGCAATGTAGAAACAAACACAGAAGTTCAGAAGTCAAAACCTAGTTGAAAAATTCAAGGGAGCTTAAGGAGAGTTTGGTCAAGGAGAGGATCTTTGTCAGTAGAATTAGGTCTCAGCAACTCTGCCCCTAACAACGTTGTAACTGAAAAAATAATGCACCTACATTGAAAGAAAAAAATCATAACTTTTATCTCGTTCTTAAATAACCACGGTTATATACTAATGGGGGACGTGTGCCTGCTGGGTACTCACAGCTCCTCAAATCGACCACCGCCATCCTCATTTCCTGTTCATGTTGACTTTCATGGGGTATTTGCTTTCTTATCACAGCAATTGCTGCAAACCCAGCTTTGGCAAGATCTGATGTCATCAAAAGAAATGTAGTGGGATCTCCAGCCCTGGGCATATATCTGGATAAAACTATACTCAAAAAGATACATGCACCCCTATGTTCATAGCAGCACTATTTGCAATAGGCAAGACATGGAAACAACCTAAACGTCCATCAACAGATGAATGGATAAAGAAGGTGTGGTATATATATATACAATGGAATATTACTCAGCCATAAAAAATGAAATAATGCCATTTGCAGCAACATGGATAGACCTAGAGATTACCATACTAAGTGAAGTAAGTCAGAAAGAGAAAGAGAAATATCATATGATATCACCTATACGTGGAATCTAAAATATGACACAAATGAACTTATCTACTAAACAGAAACAAACTCACAGACATAGAAAACAGACTAGTGGTTGCCAAGTGGGAGGGAGTATGGGGGAGGAATGAATTGGGAGTTTGGGATTAGCAGGTGCAAACTATTATACATAGAATAGATAAACAACAAGGTCCTACTGTATAGCACAGGGAGCTATATTCAATATCCTGTGATAAACTATCATGAAAAAGAATATGAAAAAGAGTGTATATATATATATATATATATATATATGTATAACTGAATCACTTTGCTGTACAGCAGAAATTAACACAACACTGTAAATCAACTATACCTCAATAAAATAAATGTAAAAAAATGTGGTGGGATGTAATGTTGGAACCATGAACTACCTCTATCTGGGTGTTCCCCATGTCTGGCAGGTGTTGTGTATCCTGTGTTCCCTTTGAAAATTAGAAGAAAATCTACATAATCCTGGGTGTTGCTGTGCCTTCATTGCAGTGGCCCACAATGCTTTGTCACCCATCTTGGGAACTGTGGATGTGTGCAGCGTATGCATTGCTATTGCCATTAGACAGGTGTGGAAATGTCTTGGAGTTGCCCAGGGTGCACGAGTCTCATGAAAGGACCCCAGTCTGGAACCCGGTCCTTCTGAATGGTCTTCCAGTATGTTATGGGTGGTCAAGGAAATGATGCCCTCTGTGCGTGGCCAGATGGAGCAGTGGAAATCCATGGATGGTGATCTCTAGGACCCTGGGCCGTCCTCAGGAGCAGCAGCTGCATATGCCCCTCTGGATGGTGTGGAAGACAGAACTGTCCTTCTGAACGTGGATCTCAGTCATAAAGGGAGAACAGGTGTCTTTCTGAATAATATTCTTCTAAGTGAACTGAATGCTCTTCAGGAAACCACTCTCTTCTTCAGGGTTCACTGACTTTGAAGCTATTTTGAGTGTTTCTTATCAAATTCTGCAGCATGACACAGTGGACCATAAATACCGCCTTTTCTGTACCATTCACACTCTTCATTGATAAAGGGCACACATCCTTCATGTTTGTTTCCGGACCTGTGCTTAGGTTTATTGGGTGTGGCTCATTCCAAAGTCTGAGAACTTTTCATCATCAAAGCAAATGTCACCAGGTCATTTTTACTATTTTAACTCTGAACAGAACTGTAAACACAAACAACATTAAAAGAATCATCTCTACAACTACACAGTTACTTTAATTCCTATTATAGTTTTTGCAAGGTGGATTGCTTTCTCTCAGGAGATTTCAGATGTGATAAAGTTTCATGTTCTGAATATTTCTAGCTGATGGGTTGAACCAGTAATGTGATTCTTGGGAAGGAGATAGTAAAAATATTTCCACGCATTACTTCTGTCTCATTGGGGGAGCTCTATAATCATTTAGCTTTTTAAAAAAAAAATTAAAGCTATAAAAAGTGGATTGTATAATCCATGTAAGAAAATTGTCTTTGTCTTTTCCTGCATTAGGTGATACATATGAGCAGCGATGTGTGACAGTGTTGATTTGTCTGCAGTGTTTATCATCTGTGTCCCTCTGCCAGCACCATGGGAGCAGAGGCTCTGGCTGTTCCCAGGGTCTAGTGCAGGGATCAGCAAACTTTTTCTGCAAAGGGCTGGGTAGTAGATATTTTTGGCTTTGTGAATCACATGGTCTCTGTGGCAGCTACGCAACTCTGCTGATGTAGGGTATAAGCAGCCAATAATAAGTTTTGTGTTCCAGTAAAACTTTATTGATGGACACTGAATTTTGAATCTCATATGATTTTCCACATGATGTGAAATAGTCACTTTATTTGGATTTTTTCCAACCTTTTAAAAATGTAAAAATCATTCTTACTTTACTTTTGGATAGATATAGATGGTGGGCTGGATTTGGCCTGTGGGCCAAAGTGTTCTGAGCTCTGGGCTAGAGCAATGCCTGGCACACAGAAGGTGCTCAGTAAGTATTTGTTAATGATGAAGATCACAGATTAAACTGAATTTTTATTATGAAATATTTCAAACACACAGAAAAGCACAGAGAATAATATAATTAGCATCTACTACTGAGATTCAGCAGACATCATTCTGTCATATTTGCTTCAGATTTTTTATTTTTTTATAAAATAACCAGATATAAAGCCCACCACCCCGAGCCCCAGTCTGCTTGCAGATGGCATGATACTATACATAGAAAATCCTAAAAGTGCTATGAGAAAACTAATAGAGCTCATCAATGAATTCAGTAAAGTTTGGATATGATTGATTACTATAGCTTTGTAGTACAGTCTGAAGTCAGGGAGCCTGATTCCTCCATCTCCATTTTTCTTTCTCAAGATTGCTTTGCCAGACTTCCCTGGTGGTCCAGTGGATAAGACTCTGCGCTTCCACTGCAGAGGGCACAGATTCAGTCCCTGGTTGGAGAACTAAGATCTCACATGCCTCACGGTGCGGCCAAAAAAAAAAAAGAAAAAAACCTGATTGCTTTGGCTGTTCGGTGTCTTTTGTGTTTCCATACAAATTAAAAATTTTTTTGTTCCGCTTCTATGAAAAATGCCATTGGTAATTTGACAGGGATTGCAATGAATCTGTGGATTGCCTTGGGTAGTTTAGTCATTTTGACAATATTGATTCTTCCAATCCAAGAACATGGTATGTCTTTCCATCTGTTTGTATCATCTTTGATTTCTTTCATCAATGTCTTATAGTTTTCGGAGTACAGGTATTTTGTCTCCTTAGGTAGGTTTATTCCTAGGTATTTTATTCTTTTTGATTCGAAGGTGAATGGAATTGTTTCCTTAATTTCTCTTTCTGATCTTTTGTTGTTAGTGTATAGAAATGCACCAGATTTCTGTGTATTAATTTTGTATCCTGCAAAGTCCTCCCTGACCCCATTTCCCTTCCTCTCTATCCAGAAACTATTGTTATTCTGAGTTGATACATAAGCTTTCTGTCTGTGTTTTTATATTTTTACAACATAGATATCAAATGTCTATAGGAGAGTCATACTGCACCTATCCTTCTGCAGCATGATTTTTTTTTTTTCACTCATTACTGTGTTTTTTCTCTGGCTGTCAGATGTAACTCTAGTTCATTCATTTAAATTTTCATGCAGTTTAATATATTCATCTTTTATAAGTCGTACTCAAGAGATTCTTTCCAACTTTGATATCATAAAGATAGTCTCCTATATTTTCATCTAGAGCAGGAATCAGCAAACTTTTTCTGCAGAGAGTCAGCAAGTAAATATTTTAGGCTTTGCTGGCCACATTTTCTCTTTTGCAACTACTCAACTCTGTGAAAGCAGCCACAGGCAATACGTAAACTAATGGTTGTGACTGTGTCCCAGTAAAACTTTATTTACAAAATCAGGTGATGGTCCAGATTTGGTCTGTGAACTGTAGTTTACTGACCCCTGATATAAAAGTTTTGAGGTTTTTTATATATATATATATATATATATATATATATATATATATATAT
>NW_006780162.1:1958807-1977932 GCF_000442215.2 Lipotes vexillifer | reverse complement strand
TAATGGTTTTTTTTTTGGCGGTACGCGGGCCTCTCACTGTTGTGGCCTCTCCCGTTGTGGAGCACAGGCTCAGGATGTGCAGGCTCAGTGGCCATGGCTCATGGGCCCAGCTGCTCCACGGCACGTGGGATCTTCCCGGACCAAGGCACGAACCCGTGTACCCTGCATCGGCAGGCGGACTCTCAACCACTGCGCCACCAGGGAAGCCCTGGAATTCATTTTTTTTCTGTGTGTGGGTGTATATGGCATGGATTACATACTTACTTTAGCTACAGGGATCAGCAATTATTCAAATACCACTTACTAAATAGTTTATCCTTTTGCATTAATTTTTAATGCTTTCCCTGGTACATAACAAGTTCCTTTATACACTAAATCTCTGTGCTCTTTTCTGACACATTGTTTAATTTGTCTATACCTGTACCAATACTATATACTGTTACAATGATTATAGACTTCTAGTAAATTTTTATATCTGGTCAGGAAAATATATCTTTATTTTTCTTCAAATTATCTTGGAAATACTTGCCCCTTTCATCTCCTGTTTAAGTTTTTGGATCAATTTGACAAATTAGGAGAAAAAAGAACACGGGGTTTTGGTTGGAATTGTATCTTTCTGCCTGGATTAGTATTCTTTTTTTGTTTTTGTTTTTGTCCATGCCATGCGACTTGCAGGATCTTAGTTCCCCAGGGATTGAACCTGGGGTCCATGGCAGTGAAAGCGCAGAGTCCTAACCACAGCACCACCAGGAAATTCCCTGGATTAGTATTCTTATTACATGCTAGCTGATGACCGTGGACGGGTACTCTAATTCTCTGAGCCTCATGTACTCTCTGTATATAATTACATACAGATAATTCTACTTAACTGGGTAGGGTTATAGTGAAAATGAAATGAGTTAAAACATGGAAAATGCTGGGAACTGTGCGATGCGTAGTGTAAGCCCTCAGAAATCTTAGCTGTACAAACTCTTAGTATTCTTTGGTAGAAACCGTCTTATCAAAAGTATCAGGCCAATTAATCAGGCCAATTAAAATAAGCAAGGAAGTTAAGTGGGGAATCCTAAAAATGTTTCAAATATACCGTAAGCATCTTATTTTATCTTAAGATGTAGTAGGGGAAAGGGTTCTGTTGAGTCTTTACCTGCAGTTCTACATGCTGATGGTGGTGTGTTTCCTTGTGCAGTTTGTAATTTTTTATTGTGAGCTCATTATAGTGTTTATGTGTGCACTTGTGTGTGTGTGAGTCTCATGTGCTCTGTGTTGTGAAAGTGTCACTGCATCACTCTGCTGATTCTGGTCAAGTTTTTATGTGCATTTCTTGGTTTAGGATTTCCACATCAAGGGGATGTTGTTAATTTCATGGTCTATTTAGATGGAAGGTTTTGACTACTCCAGGGGCAACTTTTTTTCAATCCAAAGACCCTGGAGCTATGCCAGTTTTTCAGAGGTTTCTCCAGGCCTGCAGGTAGATATATCTCCAGACCACTTGCCTTTTTATGAACAGACAGTGTGGCTCTAAGAGGCTTTATGTATGGACTCAAGTATAGCTCCCCTACTTCTCTTGGGCTCAAGGCCACATTTCCCATCCCTGTGTGATTTATAGAATCCAGCCCCCACCCAGTCCTTAGGTATTATTCCAGGTCCATAATCCCTGTGGTTAATGAAGAGCTAATGGCTCTGGTTTCGAGTCCTCTTCCCTTTTCGTTTCTGAAACTTGAGGATTTCTCTTCTCTCCTACCCTCTTTTAAAGCTCACCCTTGAATTAAAGCATTTTCTATGTTAACTAAAATTGTTAAATGGTTTTAGCTGGAGAAGGGTCTGCCTATCAGTTCAATCTGTTATAATAAAAGTCCTGAATAATGAAATTTCCCATCAATTAAGCTTTTATTTTCTGTGTGCCTATAGTATTTACATATGCAAGAAAAGTGGCAGTGTCTGTAAGCTTTATGCAGTAACTTAATTCACATAGTCCAAGTTGGCAAGCATTATTAAATGTGATTGGTTTCATCAACATACTAAAACAATTCAGAGGATGCTCTGTGCTCAAAAATTAGTTTGCTGAAAAACCCTTAATTCTACATGGTTATATCTTACTGACTGTTTTTCCAGTGTGGTTTTCTACCCTTCTAATTTCATGCCTAAATTGGAAACGCTAAATATTTGTGTATTTAAAGAGATCATTTGTATTATCAGTATTGAGTGCCTTCAGAGCCACAGTGCCTCTGCCGTACCACTTCTGTAGACATAACTGTACAGGCACCAGCTCTCTGCTGATTTAAGGTTTAGCTCGTCATGGTCGAGGAAACCGCTCTGTGTCTTAAAGACAATGCACATGAAGGCACTTTGAATGTTCTCTCTTCTGCTTCCCGGTAAAGCATTCCCCCATCCGTAGGGCTGCACAGTTAAGGTGGTGGTGGTTTTCTATCCTTGTGCCTCCCCCTCCCTGCCCTAACTCCCAGGCTGCAGACACTCCAGTCTTTGTGACCTTCCTCTTTTCTGTGCTTCACAACCCATGGCTGTTTCTAGTTGGCAGGGCTTTCATGGATGACCTCTTCCACCCTCAGCCCTGTTCTATTCCTTTATTAGTTTTCCTTTAGCTTCTTTTGTCTTTCATAACGTTAAAGGTCCTCTCAGCTTCCTCTTGGAAAAACACTTGGCCTTTTAGTAAGATGTTAGCCAATCAGAGAGCTTCTTTCCAACTGTGCCCCGAGATGACTAATACGAGCGTGCATGCTCTTTGGGGGTCTTTGGCTTTTGTGGATTTAAAAACAATTGCTAATGGATATCCAGGCCCTGCTCTTTTGATGGTTTGAATTTCATTTTTTTTTTCTTTCTAGCTTTTCTTCTTAGTGAAGATCCCTACATGAAGCTTGCTGGTTCTAGAAGGCTTACCTCCAGGCACATGAAGTTGGATAAGAGGAAGACTTGAGATTTATCCGCAGGGCCACTGATGCTCGTCCCCATCTCCAGAGCAGATGGTTATTAAAATTAGAGCAGCTGTTTCCACTGAAGTTTAGGAAAGCTGAAAAGAGGGCAAAGAGAATTTTTGTGCCTGCAGAGAGAAAAGCACACATCAAAGTGGTCAAGAGGCCAGGCAGGTACACAAGCATACAGAACACTTTACAGCTTAGAGCAAAAGCCTTTCTGAAATAAGGTTTTTTTTTTTTTTTTTTTTTTGCGGTACGCGGGCCTCTCACTGTTGCGGCCTCTCCCGTTGTGGAGCACAGGCTCCGGACGCGCAGGCTCGGTGGCCATGGCTCACGGGCCCAGCCGCTCCGCGGCATGTGGGATCTTCCCGGACCGGGGCACGAACCCGCGTCCCCTGCATCGGCAGGCGGACTCTCAACCACTGTGCCACCAGAGAAGCCCACCAAATAAGATTTTGTACCCTGGTTTCATAGTATCCTAGAATTCTCCCCCAACTTTTCTTAAGGATCCAGGCTATCAAGCCTAGCAGGTATGGGCTCCGAGTGGAGAATGGTCTAAAAGAAAGCAATGCCTTCTCCGTTTCAGACAATAAATATTTATTGAGTGCCTACTGCGTTCCTGGTTTTGCAGCTCCCTGCTACCCTACAGAAGTAGGGTAGCATTTGTCATTTACAACTATTTTAAGTAACAAAGAAATCAACACATTTTAATATTTGGAGACTACCTTTGGGGCCCCTAAGAAGCGTAAAAGGTTCTTTTGAAAGTGGAAGACTGACTCCAGTCCCCACTCTGGTATGATGTATTTCATTGGCTTCCCAAAGCTTCCAGGATGGCAACCAAACCCATTAGGATAACACAGAGGCTACTGTATTTGGGCCTCTTCCCTGGCTCCCATGGCCTCGCGTGGCTTCTGTGTTGCTGGAGAGTCTCCGTGGAATCCTCGTGCTGCTCCACCATCTGGGAGGAACGTCAGGAAGGAACCTTGAGGTTACTTTTGGGCAAAGGCAAGCTGGTGTCATCATCTTTGCCAGAAGCTTCAGGGATATTTCAGGAACGGGAACTCTGGGTGCAGGAAACTCTCAAAATAGGGATGCAGTTCCTGAAACTCATATAATGTTGTAAATCAACTCACTTCAAGAAAAAAGATGGAAAAGGCAAAAAATGAGGGATGCAGTTGACACTGCTCTTGACGGTGTGATCTTTACCAGGGCCTCCTGCTGAGGGCAGTTACCTGTCCCTCTCAGGTAACACTGAGGGTGTGTGTCTCAGGTTGTGACACAGGTTACAGAGTTGGCAGATGACAAAGACATTTCCTAGGGGAAAAAAAAAAGACGTAAACAAAATAATGCTTCTTTTGTTTGGTGGGAAACGTCACCCAGAAAGGTGTAATCCCACACGTGTGTGGACGATTCCACCCCAGACTTTAATGAGCTACCTCTTCTCAGGACAGAAGGCACCTTCCCCTATGTCTTCTCTCACTGCCAGTGTGGCTTGTCTGGGTCGAATCCCTGAGACCCCTCACCTTGGCTCTCTTTGCTGTGGGCATGTTACACGCTATACTCTGCTCTCTCTGACTTTATCTGGGTAGAGCAGCCCCATTTGCCAGTATTCTTGGGGCTCAGACTTTGCTCTTTTGCACATTCCTGAAACTTGGTCAGCATGCTGTTCATCCAGCAGACGCTTGCGCCTACAAGTTTTCCTGGGGCTGCTTGTCTGAATGAGTGCAGAAGAAAATCTGACCTTTCCCAGCTCTTCACCCTGCCCAGACCCCCTCTAGGGCGGCGTATTTGTACAGGCTGCATGCTCCTGGGCACGCCTTCAGGCATCTCACATTCTGTGTATGCAGAATTGGATCGTTGAACAGAACCATGAACCAGGGCCTCTGGGCAGGCGTCTTCTCTCTCTCTGAGCTGAGGGCGTCTGATAAACTGAGTTTGGGGTCTGTTTAGCCTGAAGCCCTTCACAGCTGACTGGAGCCAGGGTCCCCTCTATTCCTCTGTGTCCTGTGTGTCCTGCCCTCCTCTTCCCGACCCACTGGAAGGTGGCCTCTGACCCCTCTGGCTACCCAAACTGCCCTTGTCAGTGCCAAACGCAGGGTCCCCTTTCCAGTAATCGAGTTATCTTCCTCTAGTGGCCTCTGGCTGTTAGCCACACACTCCTTCGCAAACCCACTCCTTGACTTAACGAAGTAAATTAAGACACTTTGGAATATGGGAAGAGGTTACAATTTGGAATCACTCAGTCTTCCGTTCACCTCTCAGCTCTGACACCTACTGTGTGTGACTTTGGACCAGCTGCTTAACCTTTCTGAGCCTTAGCTCCCAGGATAAAGTGAGGATGATATCTATTTCATTGGATTGTTAAGAGCAAATGAGTTGAGACATATAAGGGACCTGGTCCTGTGGGCCCTCAACACATTTTAACTCTTGCCTGTAACTCCTTTTTCCTCTCTGTGAGAATGGTTTCCTGCCTCTTCCAGCCCACCCTTCCCAGCCTCTGTGAGGCCTCACCCTCAGTGATTTTGTGTGTATGCAGTGCCACCCCTCTCCCACCTGCAACATGCTGGTAACTGGCTCATTACTTCCCCCCAGCACCAGATCTGTACTGACAGTCTCTTAAGGGCATCCCCTACTCAGTGTCCCTTAGGCACCCAAATACCTTCCTTCCCCAAACCAAAACCATGACTTCCTGCTCCTTTCGAAACTTCTCTTCTTTCTGAATCCCACGTTTCAGTGAGTGACCTTACCCTTCACCTGCTTGTTCGGGCCAGAATCCCAGGAGTTCCCACGCACAGTCCCTTTCCTGTCTTACCCCCATACCTAATCAGTTAGTCTCCAGCCCTACCGATTCTCCAGCCCACCTTCAGGTTTCCGTCTATGCTGACCCAGCCCTAGACATGGCCTGCAGCCCTACTCACTCCGCTGATGGCAGTGGCTTCTTCCCACGCTCCTGTCTCCAGATTGACCCCCTCAAATGCATCATCCCATTCTTGCTAGAGGGATTTTTCTAAAATGCTTCATCTGTCATAGCTCTCCTTAAAATTCATTATGGATTTGCCTTCAGAGCCAAAGTCCAATATACTACCAACTGGTCTTCATTTTTTTCAGCAGCCCTCCTTTTAAAACTCTCTGGCAGACACTTCACGTGTTCTCCAGTTAAATAGAACTGTTTGTAGTTCTCCTCTTACACCACCCATTTTATGTCTCAGGGCCTTTGCAGTTGTTCTTTCTGGCAGGAGCCCCCTTTCCTGCTCTTCTTTCCTTGGGTAGCTCATCTTTAACCCTTGACACTTAACTTGACACAGAAAGACCTCCTGGAGTCCTTTAGTGAGTTCACTGCCCCACTCTTTGTTTTTCATAGCACCCTGTAGGCTTTCATTCTTAGACCTACAATCCACTTGCCATCTATCTATCTATCTATTCCATTGTATGCATTTATTTATTTAGAAATATTTTAGAAACTTATTTTTAAATTAAAAAAATAAAATTGAAGTATAATTGATTTATATTAGTTTCAATTGCAATTTGCAATTTAATCTTTGTGTCTGGTGTGTGTGGGGGGAGTCAAGCTTAATTTTTTCCCCCATATTGTTATCAATTTATTGAAAAGACTATATTCATCACACTATTCCAGAAATGAATTGTCCATATATGGTTATTCTATTTCTTGACTTTTTATTCCATTGTCCTAATTACTGCAGCTTTCAAGTTCCTTATTTTTTATAGAGCAAAGCCTTCCCACATTGTTCTTCTTATTTAGGAGTGTCTGGGCTACTTGGGGACATTTCACACAAGACCAAAATACACTGTTGTGATTTTCGTTGTAGTTGCATTGAATCTGTAGGTCACTGGGGAACATTTGAATCTTTGTAAAAAAATAAGTGTTCTAATGTTTTAGAACACTAACTAGCTTTTTAGAACACTAACACTCTAACTAGACTCTCCATCCATTTGTGTTTGTCTTTAATTTCTTTCAATCCTATTTTATAGCTCTTTGTTGAGGCCATGCACTTCTCTAGTTCGATATATTCCTAGGGATTTTTAAAATATTGTACACAACACCTTTCAAAAGATTTTATTTTTTGTTTCTGCTACATGGAGATGCAATTGTTCTTTTTCTTTTTAAAAAAACCTTTTGACCTTGCATCTAGCAAACCTGCTGAAGTTCCATATTCTAACTTATCTGCATGCATCATCCCATAGTCTGTGAATCATGACAATTCTGTTCCTATTCAGTCCTTGTAACTTCTTTTTACTCTTGCCTCCTTGCACTGGCTAGGACCTTTAGTGTAGTGTTCAGTGGACGTGGTGATAGCAAAATCCTTCCTTTGTTCTCAGTTTCAGAGAGAACTTTTTCAACATTTCACCGATAAGTATTACACTCTGAAGGTTTTTTTGTAGATACTCTTTGTCAGGATAAAGAAGTTCTCGTCTATTCCTGGTTTTCTAAACATCTTCATTTTACATGGATGTTGAATTTAATAAAATGCTTTTCTTGCACCGGTTGAGATGATCATATGATCTTCATAGGAAGTTTCATTCCCATTTTGCTGCAGGCTTCTTTTCATGAATAGGCAGGGAGGTAAAAGTTGACATATTTCCTGTATTCATGACATTGTTGTTTTGTAAAAGAAGTTTGCTGGGATGTATGAGTGTCTGTGATGAGAGATGGGAGAAGAATTTCCCCAACTTACAGAAAAATGGAATTTTTCTGTAACTTTCTGATTCAAGGAACTGGTTTTTGAATGATTGAAAGAAAAAAGAAAAAAAAAAAAAAAAGCATTTCATTGAGGCTGGTGTGCCCATGCCAGTAAATGCAGTTGAATGTTATCTCTTAGAATTTAGTTGAATATGGAGGGCAAGCGACAAAGGGTTTGCCAAGTTTCTGAAGAACAGTTATTTAATTTTGATATATCTGCAACGAGCAGGGATTAAAGATTCATCAGTATGAGTATTGACTGTGTGTGTTAGCTGGACTATAGCAAAGGGAGTGCAATTTCAAGATAATTTCTAAAAGTGTCAGGTTTTTGTTTTTGTTTTTTTGGGTTTTTTTTGCGGTACGCGGGCCTCTCACTGTTGTGGCCTCTCCCGTTGCGGAGCACGGGCTCTGGACATGCAGGCTCAGTGGCCATGCCTCACGGGCCCAGCCGCTCCGCAGCATGTGGGATCCTCCCAGACCGGGGCACGAACCCGTGTCCCCTGCCTCGGCAGGCGGACTCTCAACCACTGGGCCACCAGGGAAGCCCTAAAAGTATCAGGTTTTAAAGAGATACCATGGAAAAGTTGGAAAATAATTGGACAAGCAGTGGTTTATTTTTAATGGATTCATTTCATGTCAAAAGTTTGAATTCTGCTTGTAATTTCCTTTTAGCCTACTTTCAGATGTGACTCAACCCACATGCAAAAACCAGGACAGGCTGATTTCAAGAAAGTGACTCAGAATTGAAGGGAAAAGTGGACTGCCCAGATTAGTCCTGGAATAATTTTTCAAGTAATTTAGAGTCCCTAATACAGAAGTAAAGAAATACCAAAACACGTGGGAATTAAGCTTATTTAGTGTATTTCACTAAGATATATAGTTCTTGTTTCAGTAAAGTGAATGAGCACTTTTATTATTTGGATTTGGGAAAAAAAAATTCATGGGATGCATTTCTTGGCCAAGACTACTACTGGCATAAGCACTGTAGTGATTTTTTTTTTTTTCGCACATTTTTACTCCTAGTGGGTAAGCAGTTGGTGTTGCAATATAGTTGAGATCTTTATTGAAGAAAGTGGGAAAAATTCCTTTTTAAGACAAAAATACTGTGACAGTTGGACCCCAACAGTGTGCATTTGTCTTTAAGCATGAAGATGACATTTCTAACCAGTGCAGTTCCTGTTTTGGACAAGAAACATGATATGAAGAACTGAAAGGCCATTAGGGTTCTCTGGTCCCATCCCTTCCTTTTATAATTGAGGAGCTTGAGCCCCAGGAACCTTTCTGGCCTGGTCCAAGATCACCCACAAATGGGAGTAGAATCCCAGGCTTTCTCTGCTGTATCGCAGTGCTTCATGAGCAATTGATTATTATCATTTTTCCAGAAACCCCAAACTCCAATTTCTGGGGTCTTCTTTGTCCTGGTCCCTCTCCGTCAGCTGGCAGATGTAGACACTCTCCTGCTATCTCATGGCCCCTGGGGTGGGTGTTTCCTCTCCACCCATCCTCCTCCAGGGTTCTACCTGTTCTCTGTTTAGCCTCTGCAGTGGGCTGTCCATCATTCACCTCCATATAGTTCAGTTGGGTGGGAGTGGAGGGGGAGAATTTCCACATTTCTTCCAGTGCAGGGGAGGTGGAGTATGACCCTTTATTGTGGTCTTTCTTCATTGTGGATTAACCAGATAAGTTATTCCTTTGATAGTGCCACACCCTCAGAGTTTTTGATTAGCAGCTTGGGGCTGGGGAATCTGTATTTTTTTTTTTTGCGGTACATGGGCCTCTCACTGTTGTGGCCTCTCCCAGTGCGGAGCACAGGCTCCGGACGTGCAGGCTCAGCGGCCATGGCTCACGGGCCCAGCCTCTCCACGACATGTGGGATCTTCCTGGACCGGGGCACGAACCCGTGTCCCCTGCATCGGCAGGCGGACTCTCAACCACTGCGCCACCAGGGAAGCTCGGGAATCTGTATTTTAAAATGTTCCTTAAAGGATTCTGCTGCTCAGACAGATTACTAAAATGATGGTCCATTCTACTTTAAAAAAATTGTATTTGTACTTATACACATACAAGTGCATATGTAACACTGTGTTTAAAAGTAGTATAAAAATGGCATGATTCTGTACAAATCATTCTGCATATTGCCAGTTTCTTTTTCCTTTTTACCGAGGTGTTTCTCTTTTATTGATATCTAGGAATCTATATTGTAAAGGACTTAGTCTTTTGTAATAGGTGGTACGTATTTTCCTCCACCATATTGTTGCCTTTTGACTGTATTTATGGAGTCTTATGGATTTTCAAAACATTTTGATGGAATAAAATGCTTCAATCTGTTCCTTTGAGACAGTGGTTCTCAGCTGGGGGTGGCTTTTCCCCAGGGAACACTGGCAGTGTCTGGAGACGTTTTTGGTTGTCACAGCTGCCATCGTTGGTGGGAGGGTTCTCCTGGCATCCAGTAAGTGGAGATGAGGGATGCTGTTCAACATCCTACAATGTACAGGGCAACCCCTACACCAAAGAATGCCCAGCCCAAAGAGTCAGTAGTGTACGAGTTGAAAGATCCTGCTTTCAGGCTTTTGTTTTTGTTCCTTACTTAATAAGTCACCTCTTCTTCCTATACTACTAATATCTGTATCAAAATCTGTATTAAAATTTCCTTAATTGATTCTGCTGCTCAGACAGTTTACTAAAAACCCCCGCCACCCCTGTTATTTCCCTTCTGCACTCCTCTCTCAGTGCCCCGAGGCCACCGTGTCCCTCCCTCCCCGCAGGTGACTTGCATGGCCTGAGCCAAGTGGCGTGTTCCATCAGTGTTTGTAGGCTCTCCTTCTTTGCGTCCGTTTCCTCAGACATTCTTCCCATTGCTTGGATGACTCTGCCCACTGAACGTGGGTATAAATGAGGGAGGGAGGTGACCCCAGGTTTGCTCTGTGCTCTTCTGGACCCTCTGAAAACAGTCATGTCAATAGGAACCTAAACCACAGAGCTGGAGCAGAACTTGACATGTTCCACCCCAGCCCCTGGATGTGCGAGGAATGTGTATCCAGAGCAGGCAAGTAACTCGCCCAAGCCGCTCAGCCACCTGCACACCAGGGCCATCACCAGGATGCTGGGTTCTCACCTGCCTCCATTTTTGCCTAGAAAATTCTTTTCTGCTGCTTCTTTTGTGAGAGCTGCCACTGCTACCTAAGAGATGGTTTCTGAGACCTGCTTGTAAGCTGCTCATTTCTTAGCTGCAATCATCAAGCCCGTTCTCTTTTTCAGTGTTAAGAACTTTAACTCAATCAAACACACGATCGTAATGGTTGACACGCATACATGCAGGGTATTAGTTGACAATTAGACGGCTCAGGGCACATCCAAGTTCATGTGTCTTACCCTTTTGTTGGACTGAGAGTTCTTTGAGGGCTGGGACTGGGCATTCTTTATCCTCCTGACCCCTCTTCTAGGCATCCTACCTGGCACATCATAAGTGCTGGATAAATGGCACTTGAAGTACTGATCAGCCATGTTGAGTTTTCTGTAAAAGTACAGGAGAAGTTGGAACAAAGTCCACCAAGTGTCTAAACTAGCATGGAAGGATCACCAGGAAGGTGGTTATGTTTCTCCCGGGCCCCACCATCACCACGTAAGGCAGACAAAGGTGTTCACGTGCAGCACTTTGCAGCGACCTTGGTAGCTTTGACGTATTGTATCTTAACGACTCTGTAAGTGGGCCTCTTTTATACCTGTTTTAAGTTTGACCTTTTCATCCTTCTGTTTGTATGCTGCAGAGGGCACTGGCATTGCCAAAAACATGGGCAGCACTCAGTTTAGGGAAGGAAAACAGGTCACGGCTAAAGTGTCACATGAGACTGCCTTCAAATCATGAGTCCCGGGGCTGGCAGGCACCTTTGCTCTGACCTCACCCTGTATGCACCCCCATAAGCACTCTTGATTGTAGCATAAATTATTTGACATAGGTGAAAAGTTGAAAATAAAATATGAAAAGAATAGTTTTAGCTTAGCTCTGTGATGTGAAAAAATTTGGTTTAAATAGAAATCTGATGCCATGAACATACAGCATTTAATAAATGAGCTTGTTGGTTACTGTAAGCAGAAAACCATTAACACATAGGCTTTCTCTTTGCTCTTTCTGCTGATATTACAAAGTCTTCATCCCTTTCCCCCCCATCATTAGAAGCTAGAAATTATAGCCAAGAAGGTATCACCTTGAATTTTAAGCATCCCCAAAGTCAGGTCTATTAATTACGATATTTTGCCTCATTATTCATTTTGGCAGTTTGCTTATTTTCTGCTTCTAGTTCAAATGTAATGGGATTCAAGGGCAGTAGTGATCTCTGTAACAGGACTTTTTCCCTGTGTGATAACAAACTTAAAAAAACAACTCAATAAGCTGTGTACAGAAAAACAGGACTTACAATAAATATTTATGATGCCAAGATTTTGCTTAAAGATTAATGATTGTATTTTATCTTGTATTTGCTGTTAGGCAACGGAAAAGATTGGTTTTTTTTTTTAATGAAACTAGTCTGAAGTGTTAGAGGATAGAAAGGAAGGTAATTGTCAATGTTAGTGAAACAACTAGGCAAAAACCCAAGGAGTAGCATGAATATGACATGATTATTTTAAAGAAGAGATCAATGATCTCGCAGTGCATTTAACGCCCTGCTTTGTATTCAGTGCATGTGTGTGTACATGTGTGTATGTGTGTGCACCATCACAGCATTCACTGTTTTGAGTCCCTTTAGAAATCTATACAACTGATAGTTTAATTTTTAGCTTCTGTCCTCTTTACTCTACCCAGAGCGTTTCTCCTGGCGTTTGACGTTAGTCATTCCTTATTGAATCCCATGCTCTTCCTGCTTTCCTCTCATCTGTCAAGCCTAGACAGCAGCACTTAGATGGTATTGTTTATCCTCAGCATATTTTTCTTTCGGCTATTTATTCCCTCACTTGGTGGAGCTGACTCCTGGGCTTGGTGAATTGGGCCTTGCCCTGGGGGCCTGCCCTTCCCACCCAGCTGTCTCCACCGGCACCCACACCGACACTGCCCATGAAGGGACGGACTTCACACAGTGACTCACCTTGATGGTCTCTGAGACTGGCAGTCTCTAGCAGTAGGCTGTGGCAATGGGACAGAAGCCCTGGGGCATCCTTGGCCATCAGATTGGTGGTCTTTGCCTTGTGGTCTTTGCCTTGTGGACTTTGCCTTGTCATTCCCTAAGCTGCACCATGGAGGTCTGCACTTCCAGAATTGACTTTTGTAATGATCTCTCCAATTTTTAAAAATGATTTAAATGTATTTCTTTGTTTTTAGGCATGTGTTAAAAGTCTTAATTTGTGACTAGGTCAACCGTCAGATGAGCTGATATCAGAAACCTGGTTTATATGTCCCTTTTATCCTAGCTAATTAAATTCTTTCTCCTTCTTGAGGTGATACCCATTCCACAAAGGCTTCCTAGGAATAAATCCAAAGCACGGGAACAGTATCCGGACTAAAGGAGGAATTCAGTCTGTCCCTCATCACACATTGCTTTTCAGATGTTGATTGATCTATCTGTCTTTATTTTTCCAGTGCTTTGTTAAAGAAACTCTCCCATGTTTTCTGTGTTCCTCAACATGCTGTGAATAGAGCTGTGAACATGGCAGATAAGTCCATGCACTGACGGGGCTCGCTTGTCTTTGGGAAACAAAAAAGGGATTTATTTTAGATTTCACGGTGAGGGAAGGCTTCTCAGAGGAGATGACATACGAGTAGAGAACTTTGTGAAATGAGGTAGAGAGCCATGCAAAGTCTGAGAGAAAAGCATTCCAGGCAGAGGGCCCAGCAGGTGCAAAGGCCCTGGGGTGGGAATGACCTTGGCATAGTGCAGGGACATAAAGAAGGTGAAGGGGGTTGAATGTAAGGGAAGAGGATAAAGTGTGGGAAGAAAGGACCTCAGGGATAGGAAGGGGCCAGATCAGGGAGGGCTTTGCCGTGGAAGGAGTTTGGATTTTACTTTGAGTTGATAAAGATTGTAAATATTTTAAATTATTTACGCTTGAAATATTTTCTTCAGATACCAGTTTATCTACTCTTATCTGAGATTTTGTGAAGGTTTTGCCAAGTGATAGAATAGAATTAACAGTGTGGTATTTTTGGAGCTTCATTTTATTCAATCCCAAATCCCTTAATCTCCCTAAAGGAGTTTGCTGGAAATTGTGTGACAAGGATCATTAGCAGAATGAGTAGCTGTTTTTCCAGGCAGAATTCTATCCATGTGTGTTTAAGTATGAACTCATTTCAACAAGAGAAATTGAAGGTCCCATTTCTCTGTTGTCTATTATTCACTCAATTCTATTACCAGCCCTGAGAAACCAGGGTCTAATTTTCTGTTATCACAGAAGCAGATGATAACTGAATAAGCTCTGTGAACGGTGCCTGAACCCTTGGGCTGTCTGGAGACATTGTTTCGCTGCTTCATTTCACATTGTTTTTGTAGCATCTCCAGGTAATGACAAATGGCAAGTCAGAGGTCAGCAAAGGACTCAGCGATAAACACTTTCCTTAGAACATGAGCACAATTTACAGATACGCAACTGAAATTTTATCTTCCACATCCAGCAGGGTAACATTTCTCTGTAATCACCTTCCAAAATAATCAGGTAGAAACTTTCACAGAACTCTGCTTAATATAAGTCACCACCATGCTCCCTTCTAGCATGCAGTTGTCACGCAAGCTGATCCATTTTGGAAGCTTTTAATTCACCTTAAAGAGAATTGTTCATCAGGTAGGAAATTGGAAGACATAGGTAAGTGCATCTGTAGGGGGGATAAACTAGGCAGTCATTTCTCATGAGGGAACCTTGCAATGAATGGTCCAGGATGTGAAAGAGAAGATTTCAATTTAGATCCCTAGTAATCAGTTGACTGGCAGCTAAAAGTATCAAAGTTGGTATATTCCTAATGAGCCTCAGTTTTAACTATTTTTGCCTTAGAAAATTCCTCTAAATAAGTGTTCCTGAAATCAACATCATTTAGGGCCTTGGGGTGGGGGAGGCTCTTCCCCACTAACTACATACTTCCTTGTTGGACGCCTGTTATCTATGGAAGGGTTAATGTTGGGATGACCTTGGGAGGCCCCCCTGCCCCAAACAGCACAAGTAGTTAAAAATGCATATTCCACAGGAACTGCGTTTCTGTTACAGCAGCAACTCTGAGCCACGGAGCTCATTTCCCAGAGACGGCGCCACTTTCCCTTATGAGGGAATAATTGACCCATTTATGGTCTCGTTTCAGCTTGTTTCGGATCCTTGCGCCAGCCACCCGTGTCACCATGGCAACTGCAGCAGTAGCAACAGCAGCGACGGCTACCTCTGCATTTGCAATGAAGGCTATGAAGGTCCAGTCTGTGAACAGGCACTTCCCAGCGTCCCCGTCTCTGGCTGGACGGAGTCCATGGCACCCAGACAGCTTCAGCCTGTCCCTACCACCCAGGAGCCTGACATAATCCTGCCCCGCTCTCAGGCCACCATCACCCTGCCAACGTGGCAGCCGAAAACTGGGCAGAAAGTTGTAGAAATGAAATGGGATCAAGTGGAGGTGAGAACATGTTAGTGCATGTGCTTTTATGGAAGAAACCAGTACAGTTAAAATAATTCCAGTGTTTCTGATATCAGCAAAAAAAAATGCAAGACCTTGAAGTTACATATTGAACAAAAGATGTGCCTAACTTTCCTTTCTGCCCTTGTGTGTAGGAAATCTCCTTGGTTGCGTAAATGGGACGTTTCGGTTATGATTGTTTTGTGGGCCTAAAAAGAGTAAGCAAGAGAAGAAAATGAATGAAATCATTTTCTGGAATGATAACCACACACATTTCTGTGAGATAATGTTAGATTTGGGGACAGGCAACTCAGTGAAGAATATTATAAATGAACATATTACAGACCCTCCATCATTGACCTAATTTTCCTTCATGGAATTTTATGCTCCAGTTTTTGGTTGTTATTGTTTAGGTTCTGTTGGTGGTAAGTTGCAGCACTTCAGTGGGATTTAGAAGAAAAAGATGCTATCACTGAGTTTTTAAAATATTTTGGCAGTGCATTCGAGAATGAGATTTCCAAATTTTGTTCATTTTGGCAACAGCAAATTCTGTTTATTGAATCTTGTCCAGTCTGGGTTTGGCTTATTGGATTTTTCAAGCTCATCAAAAGTCCCATTCTGAGGATTTTCCAGCAGACCTTTAAAAGATGACATAAAGTATAAGTTTGCTAGCTAGAAGAATAGAAGAACAAATACAAAACATGAGTTTGCAGTAACATTGATAAAGTGTAATTCCACTCCATATCTTGTCCTTTATATGACTTCCATACAGACCTGTGGTTGTATATTATTACAGGTTTTGTAGCTTAAATGGAAAAAAAAAAACCGATATAGATCTTTGTGTAGCATTTTTAGAGCCAAAGAACATGTCTAGACATTTCGATTATTGTTATAAAAGAGGTAAGGCAGCATCTCTTGTTTGATGTTTCTGGGTGATTTTAACCAGTTGACCCACATTTTTTTTTCATTGCCACACAATTTGTGAAGACCCCAGGGCAGTGTTTTTATCCTATCTAAAAAACTGTGAACTTGTCCTGATTTCAGATTTGTAATGGATGTTTTGAAGTTAGGATTTTAATATCTCTTTGCTGAATGACTCACTTCTTGAATGTGAATTAGATTTGGTCCCATGTTTATCAAGGAAGTGTCCTTTAAAGAAAATTTCTCCCCAGCCAACCGTTTCAACCTAGTTATTCAAAGGCATGCTGTCCTATGGCTGGTAAATGTAAAAATGAATTGCCTCATATTCGTGTCATGCGGTTATTTCATAGGCTGTTCAAGAAGCAGGTTAAAAGTGCCAGAGGAACACGTGAATATATTTCTGGACAATAAATTCTACATGTTGGGAGTGGGGTGAAAGTGCTGAGAATTTCTGTATTGTTCTCAGTTAATTCAGTGATGGTGAACACTTTTAATCCCCTTTTGTTTTGATTCTTGGGATGAGCACAGTGATCACAGCATGAGGAATGAATGAATAAACAGGTCAGAGGCACCTCACTGGACACAGCTCAAGTGTTAGCAATATGCTTCCTGATGAGCACAGTTTCCCCCCTTGAGCTCCTTTTTTTGCACACATCAGTATAATACTTTCCGGAACACGTTACCTAAAAATGAAGGTCTTGTCCACAGGGGAAAAAAAGGGCAGCTCCTAGCTACCTGGCCTTAGCATGTGCTCCTACGTACACCTCTGCACAGAGCCCGGGCATTCAGACCAGACGTGTCTATTGCTCCCTGGAAAGCTCATTCTCCTAGTCATTGAGATTTCTGCCAGTGGCATGGAAGCTAGTCCTTTCAGGCCACCTCCTTGTTCTCTAAGCATTTAGTCCCTCGTTACCCCCAGACCGAGCAGAGAACAGAGGCCCGCGACTGCTTGCGGGATGAAAGAGAGAGGGGAGCAGATCTTCCGCCCTTCCGCGAAACATCCTATTAGCAGCTGTAGTCATCCCGGGAATGTGTAGATGCCTCTCAGCAAAGCTTTTGCCTTTCAGAAACTCAAATGGCAAAGCTTTCATTTTGGTTAGAGTTTATAATATTTCACTTGGCCTCTCAAGTGGCTGTCCCCAGCATCACCCAAAGGAATGGAGTGGAGGCAGCTCATGGAATTTTGCTTCCTAATGTTATCTTGCACCATGATTAACCCCCATAACTTGTCTTCTCTGTTGTTTTTCTTTGTTCCTGCAGGTGATTCCAGATATTGCCTGTGGGAATGCCAGTTCTAACAGCTCTGCGGGTGGCCGTCTGGTGTCCTTCGAAGTGCCACAGAACACTTCAGTCAAGTAAGAATAAACTCCCAGTTAAAAATGATTATGTTTGTGACTGTCTGCTGGGTGGTGTCTGTTCACATAACTGGTCCATAACTGGTCAGTCCATTGAGAATCATGAATGGTTCCATGTGTAGATGTGGCCTCTGTCACTCAAAAACTAGAGGGAGCGATTTCAGAGGAGATTCCAGGGAGGCTGGATTGGATGAGGTAGGTGGGAGATAAGAAACCCAGGTGCCTTAGCTAAGATCTAGAGCCAGACCCTTCTCCTCTCAAATGACTTTTGCTCCCCAAATTCTTTGGCTTCTTCTGATTTTAGTGGACCATTAGTTAAATTCGTATGCATAATTTACCCCAAATTTAAGACCCAAACATTACAATTGTCTCTTTAAAAACAAGCAGGTGAGATGAGTGTTTTGTTGTGTTTTAAATTTAAGCTCCTTCAAATTACACACGGCTGGTTGTCACTGGTGGGGATGGAGAGGAGGCAAAGGGAAGCAGTGATGACAGCCCCCAGCAGGGCGCCAGGTGCTCTGCTTTGCTGGCGAGTCACGCTGCCTGGAGCACTGCCCCCCCCCCCCCCCCCCCCACCTCGGCCCCATAACCAGCCACAAGAATCATTCTAAACCGGCTGAAGGTCAATGGTAAAAGCCCTAGTCCTCCCCACGGCCCACGAGGCCCTGTGCCACCTGCCCTGTCCCCTCCCTGTCCTCCCCTCCTCCCTCTCTCCCCCTTGCTCACTCTGCTCCAGCCACACGGGCCTCCTGGCTGTCCCTCCAACACGCCAGGCCCAGCCCTGCCCTGCCGCAGGGCCTTTGCACGGGCTGACCCTCGGCCTGGAGCACCGTGTTGTGGCTGCTTCTGCCCGTGCGCCACAACTACTGAGCCTGCGCTCTAGAGCCCGTGCGCCACAACTACTGAAGCCTGCGTGCCTAGAGCCCGTGCTCCGCAACAAGAGAAGCCACCACAGTGAGGAGCCCACGCACCGCAACGAAGAGTAGCCCCCCCCCCCCCCCCCCCCCCGCACCTGTTTGACAACTCCCACCGCCTGTCCTCTCTGTTGGTATTAACTGGCACTCCCCATCCTACCCCTCATGCCCTGAAATGGACATTTGCTCTCTAGCCTTCAGGGACTTCAGAAGACAGGGGGACATATGGCCCCCGTCCTGGTTAACCAGTGTGCTGCATCGCTCCATTTTAAGAGGGCAGTGGGTACTGGAGACCCACTCTTCACTTACACAGGGTCATTTTTTCCCACCTTCCCTTCTAAACAACAGAGTCCCTGGAAGAGGGGCTTTGTTCCACTGCCCCTGCATGCCCTACCCCCTGCCTTGAAATCTTCTGATAGGAAAAGCCAGGATGGGCAGTGAACTCCGGGCACAGGGAAGAAATCCCTGTAGGGAGAAGGGTGTGGCATCTGAGGCAGCTCTGAGTTCTGCCAGTAGGGGGACCCCTGTCCTAAGTGTTCCGTTGCTCGTGCCAAAGATGAAACTCCACCGTCCAGAGCCGGTTTCAGGGAAATCAGGATCATTTAGTTGTCTTTATATTTATGAAACCAGTTTTTTCTTGTCTAGGTCATATTGTTTTACTTTCATAAGCCTTCCTGAATAGTTCTGATCTATCCTTTTAAATACCTTCTTTCTTCCCCCGCCCCCC
>NW_006780162.1:1954533-1958797 GCF_000442215.2 Lipotes vexillifer | reverse complement strand
CCCCCCAAAATCTGAAATTCCCCAAGACTCTCTGAGGCTGCAGATCTGGACAGAAAGAGCAGAGTCTGACCCAGACTGAGTAAGATGGGAGTGCTTAATGATCTCTGGGTGCTGAATTCACGTGGGAGGCTTACTAGCTCCTTACACTTTCATTTATTCATGAATTTGATCATTTATCAACCCTTTATTGGGCCCCCTGCTGCAAAACAGGAGCTCTGCCCTGGGCGGAGCAGCTCTGTGCACCGCGACCCTGCTTCCCCGGCAGCACAGAGGAAGGACAGGCAGCTGCTGGTTGCTGGGAAGATGGGTGCAGAAGGTCTCAGAGGAGGGGTGCTAGGGGGCTAAGCCTCGAAGAATGACACAGCTCCCAGGTGGAGGAGGCAAAGGCTGGACCCGGGTTTGGGGATGTATTACACATTTATAATAAATTTTAGCAGTACTCTTTATATTGTGTGGTTATGGAAGGAGTTGTCTCTAAACTCAATATACCCTTTTATTATTGATGAAAATTGTTACCCAAAGGTGAGTTATCTGTTAGCGATTTTTTGGTATATTTTTGATCAAGCGGGAGACAGATGTTTCTAACGGTGTGGGAAATGACAGCTGTGAGTCCGCATGAAGTGGGTGCCTGTTTAGAAGATCATTTCCTCCATTTCCCAATACTTTTATGGATGTATGTGCCGTCTTTATTTTTATTTTGAATTTGATGGCCTGATTCTAAGATGAATTTTTCTGCAAGGGACTTTCCATTGACATTGTTCTCATTTTCAGAATTCGTCAAGATGCCACTGCCTCACTGATTTTGCTGTGGAAGGTCACGGCCACGGGATTTCAACAGTGCTCCCTCATAGATGGATGGAGTGTGACCCTCCTCCAGACTCCCGGGGGCCTTGTCCTCTTGGAGGAGATGCTTGCCTTGGGGCACAATCACTTCATCGGTGAGTTATGGAAATCTTGTAGCCAAAACCGCATCTGGTTCAACCCAACCTTGGTTTGGTGTTTAGAGATAGTATATAGGGAATTTTGCCCAGATAATCTGAATTCTAGCTATCAGCATAATTTCCTCCATTTTAGGTGAGGTTTTTCTTATAATCAAAATTGGTTTCTAAGGTAATATTTCCAGTGTGGCTCAAAATTGAAAAATTGTGGGCTTTGAAATCCAGAGACTGTATCCCAGTTCTGGCCAAAGAGTCCTAGATGTGTGTGGTCTTTGGCATTTAATGCTGTGAATCTCGGCTTCATTTTTTTTTTTTTTTAATTAATTTTTTTTTTTTGCGTTGGGTTTTTGTTGCTGCGCGTGGGCTTTCTCTAGTTTCAGTGAGCGGGGGCTACTCTTCATTGCGGTGCGCAAGTTTCTCATTGCGGTGGCTTCTCTTGTTGCGGAGCACGGGCTCTAGGCGCACAGGCTTCAGTAGTTGTGGCACGTGGGCTCAGTAGTTGTGGCTCGCAGGCTCTAGAGCACAGGCTCAGTAGTTGTGGCACACAGGCTTAGTTGCTCTGTGGCATGTGGGATCTTCCCAGACCAGGGCTCGAACCCGTGTCCCCTGCATTGGCAGGCGGATTCTTAACCACTGCGTCACCAGGGAAGTCCTCGGCTTCATTTTTGACTCTTTAATCTTCTTTCTCCCAGAATTGTGGGCGACTTGAGGCATTGAATGTTGGTGTCTCAGAAGCAGCTTGGTTTCCACTTGATGTTGGCCTGACCCAGGGCCCTGGGCTCGGCACCTGAGCAAGCGATTTATCACTTCTGAACCTCTGACTCAGAATAACTTGGGGGGATCACAACTCTCTTTGGGGTCCCTCTTGCCCATACCACCTTCCTCCATGGGTCACTTCTGAGTTTTCACATTTTCTCTGAAATGGTTAAATCTGTCATTTACCTTTCTCTAAACTACCACATGTCCAATTAGCTGTTTTTAGTTTCCTCTGCCCTGGAGGAAGATGACCTTCAGAAAGTATGATTCCTCCTAACCCTTCCCCTCACTCCCCCACCCCCTCCTCCGGCTCCCCTCAAGGGCTAAGCTTGGGCAGTTTCCAGAGTACTTTCCTCTGGTTTAGCATTCTGATTGTATTCTGCCAGTCATCTTCATTCCGGGGTTGGGACTTGTAACTCTAGTCGCTTACCATGCTGATAACTTCCTGACTTTATTCAGACTTGTTCTGTCATGCAGCCTCAACTCAAAGACACAAACTCAAGTTCAGACTCTACTCATTCCAGTCCAGTGCACCCAAGGGGCCCTCTGCATCCTGCTGTTAATGTCTTGTCCTGTCCAATCATATATTCTAACAGTCCTCACCTGGAGGATGAGGGAACTAGGGGGTAGAGGCAGCACCTGTCTCTCAGGGGTGTTGAAAGGGTTTAATGAAAATGGATGTGAAAATATAAATCACAAATGTTAGGGATGCTTTTGGTTGCTTTCACAATTTTTTTTCTGAGGTACACTAAGTATTTTGCTAAGTTAAATGGAAGCATTAAGGTGTATTCTCCAAGATATGTGTTTGATGCAAATAGAATGATGACAAACTGGGAAAATGAAATGCTCAACTCTAAAATTTATATTGTATTTTATATTTGATCCTTCTCTGGTGATAAGGTCATTTCCCAATTTTTGGAAATGCAACAGGGGGTGGGGGGGGCAGGGATTTTATTGGGCAGAGAGAAGGTAAAAAGAAATCAGCTTGGGGAATGGACATGCTGATAAAAGAGGGGACGATATTCAACTTTGGACCAGTTTTTGGCTATTAAGATGGATACAGTACTAGATTATTAGTTAGAAATTGTGTGATGAAGTGTTGTCAACAGTCAAATCTAAATTTTACTCCCCAGTACAAGTAACTGTTATTTGCTTCCATATCTGTTGTAACAATTTATTTAAAAGGAAATAGTTTGTATATTTTGATCCATAGTTTCAATTTTATTTTATATTAATCTTTTAAGTTTTTCTTTTTAGTAGATTAGCCTGTTCTGTGACATGGAGCTCACATTTCAAGAAAATGTATGAGTTATCACTACTCTTTAAAATGTCATTAATTTAACCAAAATATATACATTTGAAATGTTACCTTACATTTTATACTACTTTGGGTTTTAACATAACCATGATTTAGACTGATACTGGGAGTATATATATTGGGAGTATATCAGTATATCAGGGATGAATATTAACAAGAAAGATTTTCCAGTGTTAATATTTATTTATTCTTTTGAGGTACAAGAAATTTTATGAACTCCAGCATAATTTGTGTTCATTTTGTTAACAGAAAATGTCATGGAAAAACATGTCTTTGGTTGAAATGTTCCTTAGAGGAATAATTTCCAAAAATTAATTTGATATGTTAATAAGTAAATTAAGGAATTCTTTCTCAAAACTTATACTTTGGGTTATGATGAGGAGACAATGATTTTGATCCTTTATTTCTCTAAACCATTATTTTCCACTTTGAAAATTTGTGATCTGATATCTTTTTAAGTTTCCTAACTAGAGCCTCCTGTTTTGGTTTTTCTTTTGCGGTACATGGGCTTCTCACTGCTGTGGCCTCTCCCGTTGCGGAGCACAGACTCTGGACGCGCAGGCTCAGCGGCCACTGCTCACGGGCCTAGCCGCTCCGCGGCATGTGGGATCTTCCCGGACTGGGGCACGAACCCATGTCTCCTGCATCAGCAGGTGGACTCCCAACCATTGCGCCACCAGGGAAGCCCCGAGCCTCCTGTTTTATGTGGCTTTGTAATGGAGCTCACTGTCTTTTAGTGTTATTCTTTTTAAAAATAGCAGTCTTGTTTCACAAGCTCCTTTCGAGAGAATGGCTGCCTTCCTCACAGTGATAAATTGGCAACACCTACTCATGGCCAGCTACTTCTTTATACAAAATCTTTTTATCGTAAAGAAACAAGATTTATCTTTCGTAATCATTGTGGAAGCCTTATGCTTACTACATTGAGACGTGTTGAACTCTCTTTTTGAGAGTTTAATTTTTTTTTAAAGCAGCTTCTTATAATAATTACTGTTTTTTGTTTTTTGTTTTTCTTTACAATACTGGGCTCTATAGACATGAATACATTTTTAGCTATGAACCAAAAGAGTATTTTGAAGAACACAGTGGCATTCATTCACTGGATGAACCAAGTGATGCCAGTGCAGGTGGGAGAAAACTTCCATGCTGAAGGGAGAGGAAAGTTCCAGAGTTGTGCTGCTGTGTTTAGTCACTGCTGCTCCTTTCTAGAAGGAAACTTGAGGCCCTTTCAGGGACTGTCTCCTCTCTTTCC
>NW_006780162.1:1943055-1954500 GCF_000442215.2 Lipotes vexillifer | reverse complement strand
TCTTTCCCTCACTCTCCGTAGATTCCCTTACATAACTAAGGTCCTAAGGAGTTTTAATATTTCTCTGCAACAGAGCAAAGGAATCCCTTTTGTGTCTTTGAGAGACAAACTTGGTTGCCATTACCAGCTTTCCATAAATGTTTGTTTTAAAATTTTATTTTATATACTGTTATTTAAACACTACTAGGATCCCATTCTTATTATAATAGTTATAAGCAATTCAAAAAATTTAAAAGTGCTATTTTTAAAAATATAAATATCATTATTCCCAGTCAAACTCCATCTTTCTTTTCTGAGTAACCAATATTAATAATTTTGAGTTTTTTATTACATACAAATATTTTCAAATACATAAATTTACATTATAGTAAAGCAACTATACTCCAATAAAATTTTTTTTAAAAGTTACAGATGTTCTATATCTCTAACAATAGAGCAGTGAATGATTAAAAAGTTAAGCTGTAGTATACAATGGGATACCATGCAGCAATTTTAAAAGTCAGTATGTTATGTTTGATGGAGAAAAAAAATCAAAGATTTAGTTTTAAATTTAAAAAATAAGTTGAAGAATATAATACTATGTCATATAAATGTTCTTTTTTAAAATTTATTGCTGAGAGCCTCACATTAATATTCTGCACATGATGAGAATGTATTTATCTTTGACCTTTTCCATTGCTAGTCCGTTTAATTTTTTCCAGTTTTCCTTCATTACCATGGCCTTATGAATATTTATCCTCTTTCACGGGAAGAAAGAGGTGATGTAACATTGTACACAACATGTGGCTCTTCCCTCTGGGCCTCAGTGTACCAGCCCCTTTCCTCCTGTGCTGTCACCCAACTTCAACTCTTCCACCCTCTTCTTAATTATCTCTTCTGTTTTCCCTAAATATGTCTCTTCCAAATATGTTATTTGCTTTATGCAATGTTTTGGGGGCAAAGAACTAAGTCGACCTTTGTTTAGCATCTTCTGCTACACTGGAGGTACCCAAGGTGCTCATTAGCTCCGTGAGGATCCATTCACCCAGTGCTCTCGATTCCCAAGTAGGAGATTCATTGTTCCAGTTGCATTTTCATGAAATGCAGCTGAGGCTTCCCTGTCTGAAGTAGGTCATTTTTTGCTTTTGTTGTACTTGTGATTGCTTGGAGACACTGCCATGATGGACCATCTCAGGGGTGGGGTCCAAACCAGCCCTCTGGTGTGTTGCCTCTGTGTTGGAAAGCTGCTGGAGGTCTCCAATTCTTTAGGGTAAAAGCTGCATTGGACTCCTTCTCTAGGCTTTTATTTCTTCTTGTCCCTTGCCCTTAGGCATATTTCCCCTCAATTCTACACGGTGGACCTCTGCTCCAGCCACCTGCTACTTGTCCCATCCCCACCTGTACCTTCCCTGTCCTCCCATGCTCTCCATGCCTCAGACGGCCAAATCTATCTCTCAAGACTTCATTTATTTATTTTTTTTAATTTAATTTTTATTTTATATTGAGGTATAGTTGATTTACAGTGTTGTTAGTTTCAGGTGTACAGCAAAGCAATTCCGTTATACATACGTATACATCTATTCTTTTTCAGATTCTTTTCCCATACAGGTTATTACAGAATATTGAGTAGAGTTCCTTGTGCTATATAGTAGGTCCTTGTTGATTATTTATTTTATACATAGTAGTGTGTATATGTTAAATCCCAAACTCCTAATTTATTCCTCCTCCCCACCACCCCCAGCTTTCCCCTTCGGTAACCATAAATTTGTTTTTGAAGACTGTGAATCTGTTTCTGTTTTGTAAATAAGTTCATTTGTATCATCTTTTTAGATTCCACATATAAATGACATCATAGGACATTTTTCTTTCTCCGTCTGACTTACTTCACTTACTATGATAATCTCTAGGTCCAACCATGTCGCTGCAAATGGCATTACTTCATTCTTTTTTATGACTGAGTAGTATTCCATTGTTTATATGTACCGCATCTTCTTTATCCATTCCTCTGCTTCAAGACCTCATTTAAACTCTCCTCACTTGGAGTGGTGTAGGATGAAAACAGCCAGCAAAAAATTCTGCTATACATGGATTCCCAAATCTCCTTAAATTCTTACAACTTCCTGCAAACACACAGACGATCCCGGAATATCCTCATAGTTAACCCTCCTCTGATCAGAAAACCCAGCAGGGCGTGTGTACTTTACTGATAGTTCTTGTCGATCGCTTGCTCAGAGAAATGCTGCTGCCCCTCTCCCCTGCTTTTCACTTCTGTGGTCTGTGTTTGTTGCTACCTCAATCTGGTATTTTACCTCTTTCCTCTTCCTTGAATTTATTTTCCTTTCCATCCAGCTCATCCTCTCTCCAGTCTTTTCTTTCTGGTGGTCTAGCTGCTTATATTTGCCTTTTTTTGCTTTCCTCATTCCCTTCTCCTGCTCATGAGCCACTACTTTTTCGATCACTTTTACCACATTTGTACCATTCTTTCTTACAGTTTTTAGTACATTTTTATGTCTAATTTATATTGTAAAAAGAAGTACATTGTATGTTAAATATAGACCAATGGTATATCGTTTATGATCTACTAAAAAGCTGCTCTTGTAACTTTAGACCCACTTTAATTTCACAAAGGAATGAACAGTGGTGTCCTTGGAGCTGGGATCACATCTTCAAGATTATAGCTAGTAGATTAGCCACAGAGCTCTGGAAATCAGTGACTTCCAGGTCTTTGTAACTGCCATCTTAACTGGATTAGAAATGTTCCCAGTCTGCCCATGACCCTTTTGTGACACCTGTAGAGTGCTTTAAATTTCCTTGATTCTAAATATCCAGTTGAAAAAGATTCTTGTCTTGCAAAATTATTTGTAAAGCAGTGCATTCTGTTGATTTTCTTGTCTTGAGAAATAAGGAGAAATGACCCAGTACTTGAGCAAGTACAATGAGGGTTAAGACTTTGATTGAGGTAATAAGATGGCTCTGGTGCAATGGACTTTCACAGCCCCAGTGGTTTAAATCTTTAGGGACTTACCTGTTACATTTGTTTTCACTGGCATCATGATGCTTCCTTGGAGACATAGCCTTTTGTAGTCAGTTTATAATGGCATGTTTAAAAAAATGGAATTTTCAGTACACAACCAACAGATGCTGTTATTCTTAGGCAGAAGTTCCCCATTTGGGCTCAGTTGGCTCCTGGTTTTGCAGTAGTTTTGGAGGTCAAAGGTCACTTCCCGGATCCCATGAATCTCCTGAAAATGCACTGTAGACTTTTATGTGTTTGTGCATCTTTCTTTGGAGAAAGTGCAAACTTCAGTGGATTCTCAGAGACATCTGTGTCTCTAAAAATTTTAGAACCAACTCTTTAAGCTGTGTGTGATCATGTGACAATGTGTACATTTTCAACATTCTCTGCTCATTCAGTGACATTTCTTTTGACTGATTTACCTGCTTCCCAAATCTCCAAATCAGGGAACTTAACCTAGTTTTATTTATTCACATTTTTAGGCAGCAGGGCTGTGGGAAATACTCAGTTCCTTATTATTTTAGAAAATCTGCATTGCATGCCTTGTTTCTCAGGCACTGTGCTCACCTGGAAATGCCAAGGTGATTTAGGTGTGGTCCCTGAGTGCAGGGGCAACAAAGGTGGAGACAAGTGGCAAGTCAAAGAGGAAGGAGCAGGTAACTTTGCTGGGGGTGGAGCGGGTGTGGGTGGGGCCAGAGGATGGCAGGGCAGGCAAAGGATTCTTCTTGGCTATACAAAGGGCAATGCATGACAGTTTGATGGCCCAAGTGTGTGTGTCATTAAGAGAGTTTAATAATAGTGATAAAAATCGACTAATGGCCATCACAACTGGAAATAGACTTTAATTTCAACAGGCACATAACAGAACCTTGGAAAATCCCACCCACTCCTCCAACTGCCTCTTATCTTAAAAATACCTTTACAGTTAAGTGCTCAAGGTGTGAGTTTTATTTCCTGGATTCTCTGTTTATCCTCAACAGGTAAAGGAAGTCTAGACTTGGATGTGATTTTTCAGGTAGTCTTTCAGAATCTTTTTAATAAAGCTCTAGTTTCTTACTGTTGACCTCTCTCTCTCCCATCCCTTCTGGGTAAACTATTCCTGTGAGCCTTGTCCTTTAAAATGTAAGTTTCAAAAGTAGTTTAGCTGGAGTTGGAGTGTCTCATACTGTAAACTTGATGAAAAGAGGGATTTGGGCAAAAGTGCTCCCAAAAGCCAGGGGACACCATGAGGACCTCCCTAGTTGGGGTAAGGGTGGTAGGCAGTATTCAAAGGGGAAAATGTTCCAATAGAAAAGTAGGGACAGGAGATTTTTTTTTTCTTGCAGTGCGTGGGCCTCTCACTGCTGTGGCCTCTCCTGCTGCGGAGCACAGGCTCCGGACGCGCAGGCTCAGCGGCCATGGCTCACGGGTCCAGCCGCTCTGCGGCGTGTGGGATCTTCCCGGACCGGGGCACGAACCCGCGTCCCCTGCATCGGCAGGCGGACTCCCAACCACTGTGCCACCAGGGAAGTCCCAGGAGATTTTTTAAAACATCATAGTTTGGCTGGAGAGCTCCCTGAAGTCATGCATAATGACCAATATTAATTTTTTTGCCTGTGCCTAGTTTTTAGCAATTTAGGCATCAGCTCTCTGGATGGGTCTTACTTTATCTCAGCCATTTTCTGATGAATTCCTGTGTTTCTTGCTCAGGAGTTAAAAGGAATCAGGAGGTAAATAGGCCAGACACTGCCCCTCCCCACCTGCTGTGCTTCTCCACTTCCAAGCTCCTTGTGGCCAGTCCCTGGCCATGAGGGCCATGTGGAGCCCCCAGGACCTGACTGCCTGTGGAAGACTCAGGGTGGTAGGAAAGGGGGTGGGAAGAGGGCCAGGTGTAGACCAGGACATGTCAGAAGAAGGAATTCCCATGTGCAGTAAAAGCTGCTTATATAAGTATAAGTTTTCCTCTTACTTGTTGGAAAAGGCCACTGGGAGATGCAGAGCCAGATTGATAATTCAACTCTTGCAACTGTGAAGACTTTATGGCCTGCCTAGCTCTCTTGCATGCGCTCAAGTTATATTTTTCCTGGCTCTGATGTCCATTTTCATTTGTATTTCACTATTTAATGGTATGCATTTTCTGTAAGCCCCTCAGATCTTCTAGAATGAATTAGGATATAAGGAAATAAGGCATTAACTGGGGCACTTAAAATTTCTGAATACTCTTTACTAGACCTTGTTGATATCTTCATTGAGTATGGTATCTTTTAGATCCATTAGCATAGGGATGGGTATTTGCATCATAGCTCTGAAGCAGTAAAGCAGGGTTGATTCTCTGACATGTCTTAACTCATCTTTCTTGTACACATGTTGTTGCCCGACTATTTTCTGAAATCACCCCTTTCATTCTCATAGTGTCTGAACCTGCATTCTCTAGACCTGCTTAGTTACATGAAGCCTTCAGTCTGCAGGTCATTCTCCAACAAACCTGCAGTATTTAATGAGCTCTTATTGGTGGAGGTGGATGGAGTATACATCTTACCATCCAAATCTGGGGCTCTGAGGTCCCTGGCCCCTTGGCTGTACATTGAGCTGGAATCTTCCTCTCTAAGCCCAGAAGTATTGAACCTCCTCCAGCTTTCAGCTGTGAAATCTAATTTCCTGCGGGTGTAAGGCTGCACTGTCTCTAGTTCCCCTTCAGGGCTATCACCCTGTCTGGCTTCTCTGCCCATGGTAGGCCCTGGTCTCTGTGGTCTGGACCCTGTCTTCCTTAAACTGCAGCAGTTCTGCCTGGACCACCCCCAGCTCTTGCACATTGATGCCAGCCCGGAGTGGAGCTGTCTTTTCCCCCTTCTGAATCGTGTGGTTTGGCTTGCTGCTCACCCTTTCCAGATGTTCATCTAACCCCAATCCTGCAAGTTTCCCACTTATTTCTCTCTCTATGTAGCTGGCATCACTTTTTTTCCCAGCCCTGTCTCCTTTCCCTTCTTCCAATTCCTTTGTAAAATCCTCACTTTTCCAGCCACTTAAGTCTCACCAACCCCTTTGATAATCACGTTTGCAGCCAGCATCATACAACTCAGCATCTGAATATTCCTTTCCTCTTTGATCCTTTTGTATGTTGATTTTATATCTTTAATTAGACTGTAAACTTCTAGAGAGAAGGAACCATGTCATAGCTCCTTGCACTATGATGGTCGTCACATGGTCACCTGAGTGATTAAATTTTGTTCATATGTAACAGTTATTCTGCTCAGTAAATGCCATGTGAAGAAAAATTCCAGTTGCAAATGTTAATCTGAAGAATTCTCTGTAAGTTTTCACAACCCATCTCTGTGACAAGTAAACTTTACCCCCCTTTATTACATTAAAAGTAGATGATTGGGGCCTCCCTGGTGGCGCAGTGGTTGAGAGTCCGCCTGCCGATGCAGGGGACGCGGGTTCGTGCCCCGGTCCGGGAGGATCCCGCGTGCCGGAGAGAGGCTGGGCCCGTGAGCCATGGCCGCTGAGCCTGCACATCTGGAGCCTGTGCTCCGCAACGGGAGAGGCCACAACAGTGAGAGGCCCGCGTACCGCAAAAAAAAAAAAAAAAAGTAGAGGATCAAATGAAGAAAAAAGGGAAAGAAAGAAACTTTTCATCATTCTTTTGGGAAAGCTACATTTTGCACTTTGTCCTTTAAGATATCTTGCTCTGGAGGCCAGGGGTAAAATAGTCAAAGGAAGTTTGGAAAGGATACCAGCTATAGAATCATTAACATAAAGCTTGTGCTTAATGGTTAAGATTTAACAAAGAAGATGCAAATATTTCACCTTTTATTGGTCATCTTAAAGCCACAGTTGAATATGGTCTATTGAACTCCCTGAAACAGGGGGAAAAAAAAACTTGGGAATGTTCAAATAAAGACAATAGTTGGAAGAGAACAGAAGCAGAAGTATAAGTCTGTCCTGAACAGCATAATTTAGATAAAATTGTTATAGCTCACATTTGTCTAGTTGGGAGTTTTATGTTAAATTTAAGTTTTACTTAAATTGAATCCACATTTCAATATTATTAGCAATCAAGATTATTCTTTTTGATCTTTTTTTTTTTTGCGGTACGCGGGCCTCTCACCGTTGCGGCCCCTCCCGTTGCGGAGCACAGGCTCCGGACGCACAGGCCCAGCGGCCACGGCTCACGGGCCCAGCCTCTCTCCGGCACGCGGGATCCTCCTGGACCGGGGCACGAACCCGTGTCCACTGCATCGGCAGGCGGACTCTCAACCTCTGCGCCACCAGGGAAGCCCATGATCTTTTTATTATTGGTAATGAATATTAGGATTTTTGGTTGTTAGTTGGCTTTGAACTTCAGTGCTCTGCTATCTTCCTAAATATCGTCATGGTCAGCATCATTTATTTATTGGTACCTATTGATTGTGGTGATAAACCAGGCATTGTTTTAAAAAAAATCTATTAAAAATACACATGGTCCTTAGAGTTGACAGTCTAATATTCACTGGGCCCTGTTGAGCATTGGTTGGTCAAGCTGTGGTGGAATTGGGGCAGGTGAGTGAAGATAAATGAGACATTTCTCCTGCCCTTCAAGACAGCCCCTGGAATCAGGCTTCGTAGAAAGGCAGATTGCTGGCCTACAGAAAATAGGTTGGTGGTTTTGCCAGAGGCAGTGGATGGGGTGGGGGGTGGGTGAAATGGGTGAAGGGGGTCAAAAGGGACAAACCTGCAGTTAGAAGATAAGTAAGCCCTGGCGATGTAAAGCACGGCATGGCGACTATAGTTAATAATACCGTATCACATGTTTGAAAGTTGCTAAGAGGGTAGATCTTAAAATTTCTCATTTTAAGAAAAAAAATGTGTAACTCTGTATGGTGATGGATATTAACTAGACTTATTGTGGTGATCATTCTGCAGTATATACAAATACCAAATCACTTTGTTGTACCCCTGAAACTGATATAATGTTATATGTCAATTATATTTCAATAAAAAATAGATAAATAAAAAAGGAGAGCAAAGAGGCTGCAGGTAATTCTCCTAAAATGTGGGCCTAATGCATTAAGTGGTTTTCAGAAGCAAACTCAAGGTATGTCTTTATAACCATAGATTCTCCCTCTCTCCCCCTTCCCATTCTTTTTCTCTCCTTCTCTCTCAGCCCTTTATTTAAAAATAAAGATAGTGCTTTTTACTTATAGATTAATTTGGAAACATTAAATAATAAGTAAAGTTATTTTTATATTTTTAAGAACTTCTTGTTAACTAGTACCTTTTTACTTAATCGATAACGTGAATTGTAACCCAAATCTTATCCACAGAATTTGATTAAAATATTAAAAAAAATTTTCCCCGCTTCTTTTAACTTAAAGACAAACCTTCTCAGGGCTTTACCAGTTTGCTGTTGAAAGTTTTTCTAAGTTTCTGTCAGTGCACATTTCAAATGAGAAAGTAAATTCTTTCATTGCCTTTTTTACAGTCCACTTTCTGCTTCTCCATAAGATCTCTTCTGTTTCTTCTTTCCAAAGGGGAGGGGAGGGAGAGAGGGAGGGAACGTGAAGAAGAGAGGTGGGAGAAGAATGGGAGTGGGGGGAGAGAGAGAAAGAGAGAGATTGATTATCAAGGCTGAATATATAAACATAAGGGAGTATGGTTTTTTCTCTCCAGAATGTAATTTTCCAATTTATTCTCCTTTGGAAAATAAAAGAAGGCTCTAGTGTCTATTTCTTATCATAAAAGTAATGCATACAAGAGTAAGAAAAACTGAAATGTACTTTCTTTAATTCCCCATCCGCCACTGACAAGCAGTGTTTTACATTTTGTGGTATTTCCTTCCAGATACTTTCTTTATATGACAGTGTGTGCATGTACATACATGCTTTTTTTTTTGGAAACAGAACACATTCATGTGCTGTCTGGTTACTTGCTTTTTTTCCCTTAATGCATCATTGACATTCTTTTGTGTTAATCAATATAAACTTAGTATTCTTCTTAATGACCGTATAGAGTTCCACTGAATCAATGCACTATGATTTAATCAATATGCTATTGTTAAGCAATATCTCCTTCGTTTCCTCCTTTCTTTTGCCTCTTTAGACAGAATTTTAAACATCATGATAACCTCATCTTTGTATCTTTTCTGGTGATCTATTTGGGTTACATTCCCAGGTATGGAATTTACTGGATCAATGCACATTTTAATGACAAATTAAAATATATTATCAATTCGTCTTTCTTCCAGTTTTCCCTCAGGATAGACAGTTTATCTTTGGAATTGTGCCTTGTCCCCCTTCCATCAATTTTGACCAGATGCTTTTAACTAGATCCAGCTGGAAATTTACATATACCTCTTAGCAGCATCCTTAACAGTCTGAAACATTTAGGGATCTCCTCGAGGAGAAAAGTGGTCATTATCAGTTTCCAGAAAAAGGACAGTACAAATCTCTTTAAGCAGAAGATATTCTAAGTGGTTTCACTACATTATTGCATTTACACCTCAAAGTATGGTAAATGTAATGGTTTCATTATATCATTGAGTTTGCACATCAGAGTAAAAGTAAAATGGGGGCAGGAGGATGGGGAATGAACACGTGGTTGCTGCTCTCACGGTCCCTACCACATTGTCAAGTTCTAGTGATGTTTCTCCCATTTAATGCTAAGCAAAAAACATCTATTAATATATTCACGAAGACTACAACCCCTGATTCCATTTCCATCTCCTTCTCTTAAATTATTTTGCTTTCCCACTTCAATATCCTGGAGATAGATAGTTAAGTTCCTTTTATCATGGACTTCTTATGAGATCACAATTCTTCCATGAGAATGGGGCAGAGGGTTTTCCAGAAAAGACATACATTTGGAAAAACTACCAGGGATGCTTTAGAGATGATCATTTGATTTTGACACAAAATCATGGTAGTTGTAATTGTTTTTCACAAAGATCTTGGTATCAAACTGAGAGTAGCAAGTAAATGGACTGAAATAGGGCATGTCAGCTGGAGAAGGTTATCTAGTTGTTGGTGAGGAATATAAATAATTAGGATTGAATTTCAAAAAGACGCTCTTGCTTTCTCCTCTTTTCTCCTCTTTAGTGCTGTCTCTTGACATTTGGGTATTGAATGCCATGATATTTTTGGTATTCACACGCATCCTTAACAAGTACAATGCTCTCTTGGCTGTCCTGTTTTAATGCTGTAATTGTAAGTTTGACCTACAAAAGTTATATTTGCTTGGTAGGCAAATGGAAAATCTCCTTAAACAAATACACTGACAAATACTGTTTGGCTACATCACTAATAACAGATGACAGCCTCTGGAACATGACCATGTTAAAAAACAGGGTCTGCATCATCTGCATTTATCCACAGCCCTGTTTATCGTCAACAACTATTTGTTGATTAATTACCATGTGTAGGACACAGTGTTCAGGACAGTGAATACAAAGATAAAGAAGATCCCAACTCCTGACTTTGAGGGGTTTTAGCCTCCAGGCAAGCAGGACATACTCCATACTCATTATGTAACCCAGATAAATTTTGTCATCCTGTGGCTCAGTCTTGTTCATAGAGTTACATTCGAATAAACAAAATCCAGTAGCCAAAAAATGAATTAAAAACACTTTAAATCTTCACTCATCTTTTTGAGGCAATATGAATAGGCGTGGGGAAAATGCATTTCTGTTGTGCAGCAAAAATCTTATTAATCTTATGTCCTCCTCACTGCTCTCTTAATAGTCTCTGTGTGTTTGGCACTTGCTTTGTGAAATTCTCTCTCCCACTCTCAACGTCTGCTCCCCAGAATCTCAGCCCAACACCCAGCCTTTGAGGCTCTTCCTCCTTTCTCTTCCTGTTATTGCATCTCTTTATTTTGTGTATCAGTGTAGCTTCTCTGCTTGTTTGTTTTTACTTCTTCTCTCTGTCTTGCCCATTACCTAGGTTCTCACTACAAAGAACTTGCCTGGGAACTGACTCAAGAAGAGTCCTTCCCCATGAGAAATGGAAGTAAGAGAAAGATTGTAAATATCCATATAATAAGTCATTGTTTCTCCTGCTAGATATTAATGATTTTGAGATGATGTTCCACATAAAGTGACAAATGAGAAGATAAAGGAGTGTATATTAAATTTATCAGGTGAATTATACAGTCAATGTAAGGGCTACATGAATGCAGAATGGCAGAGTCATCACTAAAGGGAAAGTTCAGCTTTAGACCTGAGGTATATCTTGAGCTTGGCCTTGAACTCCGGAGTCAGTTTGAGAGGGAAAGACATTTGGGGTAAGAAAAGTGGTGTGAACAATGATGTGCAAGGGAGGATGCATGTGTTTCAAAAATAACAGATCAATTTGGCTGGAGCAGCAGATTTCAATAAATAAAGCATGGAAAATTAGGAGACGGATAGGATGCATAAACTAGACAGTGAAGGAGGTTGCATACTGTGCTAAGGGGTTTGTATTTAGCTTGTAGGCAGTGGTGGACAAGTTTTTCAGCAG
>NW_006780162.1:1915758-1942966 GCF_000442215.2 Lipotes vexillifer | reverse complement strand
CAGCAGGAGAAGTGCAGGTTGTGACAGTGGTGGTGGGATAATATGGTGAAAACTGTGGAGTAACTTTTGGTGGTGAAGTTGAAGGGTCAAAATCAGCTGTCCTGGAGATTTAATCAGACAGACCTCCTGCAAGGGAATAACGGCCCTCGGAAACATTTGGTTTGGGCTTGTTTTAGATTTTGTGCACGTGATCTTATTTTATAGACTACGTTGTTGAGGGACTTACTTCCCTGGTGGTCCAGTGAGTAAGACTCCGTGTTCCCAATGCAGGGAGCCCGGGTTCAATCCCTGGTCGGGGAGCTAGATCCCGCCTGAATGCCTCAACTAAGAAGCCTGCATGTCGCAACTAAGATCCGGTGCAGCCAAAGTAAATAAATAAATAAATAAATACATATTTAAAAAAAGAATACATTGTTGAGCTATGTAGATGCACAGACCCCTACGTCCATCCATCATACATATGTACACACAGAGGTGCACATAGGTACGTATAAGACACACATGGTTGCATGTGCACACACACGGATGCTCATTTGTGTATATACACATATACAGATGCTCATTTGTACATAGATTCACCCATACAGAGATGCAAAGATGTGTATATGCACATATGTGGTTTAAAGGACTTGATAGGTGGATAACTATAAAAAGGTATACAGCTTGGAGCAGGTGGGAGGGAGCATGTGGGGACCCATAAGACTGAGCAATTAGTTTGGAAAGAAACAGTTTTTAGAATTGGAAATAACGCTCGTATTTACATGGAGAATATAGTACATAACATTCATGAATGCAAAACAATCAGCAAATTAATGAATTAATTTTATATTAAGTTTTTATTTTAAGAAGCATTTCCTTTAGAATATGAAAGTGTGATTGGCTTCTGCAAACAAGCCTGATTCAAAAGCTTGAATTTCACACTGGGGGACTGGGTCTCTTCCTGTGGTGGCAGGCAGCCCCTCAACCAGGGCGGGCCTACACTCAGCGTTAGAAATGGCAGCTCGAGAAGACGGAGGCCCACGTGATCTGTCCAATCATTCTTTGTTTCGGATGGGAACAGATGAACAAAGGTCTGTTTTGTTTTGTTTTGTATTGGACCTCTGCCTTACATACTGCGATTCCTGTTAGATTTTCCAGTAGTGAAGGCAGCCTGTCCAAACACAGATTGGGATTTCGAACAGTAAAGGTTCTAAGGGAGATGGAGAGAAGTTTTAATTTGCTACATTGACTGCTACAGAAAGAATCGACGATCGGATAGTATTCCCAGGACTTTCGTAAAGACTGAAGCGTAAATAAAACCTGTTCTGGGAGAGATTTAGGAAACCCTTTTCAACCCACTGAGCTGATGGTAACATTGAACTAAAGAATTTAATTTCGGAAGAGAGTTGATTGGGAACTGGGACAATCTGTAATTCATTTTTTCTTGGTAAGCCCCCGAAGCAGGATGATTGGTGGTATTGTTTGTAGTCTGGAGTAGGGCATGGTTTAGCATGAGGCTTGCCTCCTAAATTGGTTTGGGGCTCTGTGTTCATGCAGCTACTGGCTGAGATTTTAGCCACTCAGCTCCGTGGTCAGTGCTGTTATTGATTACTGCATCCACGGAGGCTGTGAGCTATAGAGCAGGAGATCAGGGAAGTTGGTCTCCGTCACTACCAGCTTTCTTTTCTTTGTTCCTCTTTGCTCCTTTGTCCCTCTTGTATCCAGTTATTACCTGGCACCACACTCAGCTTGCTTGTCCTCCTTTCCCCACTTTCTTTCCTCTCCAGAATATTTATTGAGTACCTACTGAGTTAGCTACCTGCTTGGCACTGGCAATAGAGCAATGAACAAAACGAACAAAAATCTCGGCCCTCGTGAATTTTATGTGTTAATGGGGTGACAGGTAGTAAGGAAATAATTTTACAAATAAATAGGAAATGACAATTGTGATAAGCACACGTGCTGTCAGTGTAGTAGATAATAAAAATCTGACCTAACCTTGGGACAGTGGGGATCGCTACCTTGAAGGAAAATGACTTTGGCTGAGCTATTAATGAGGCAGTGAGAAAACCTTTCCAGGCAAAAAGCTGGAACTGCATGTGCAAAGGCCCTGTGGCTGGAGAGAATGCATAGCCTCAGAGGAACTGCAGCAAGGCCACAAAGCTGGAGCTCGGAGAGCAAGGGGGAGAGAGGGGGAGATGTGGTGGAGACGGAGGCTGGGTCAAATGGCCTCACATGCTGGGGCTCTGGAGACAGTGTGAAGATCCTAGTGGCCGTGAGGAGCTGTTGAAGGGAAGGAGCTGATAAACACATTCATCCTGTGTAAGGTCCCTACTGAAACACGTGCATTTTAACTTGGCAGTAAAGAAGTCATTCTTAAGACAGCAGCTTCCATACCTGGCAGTCAGACATCTGGGAGAGTGGTAAACCCACAGGCATCTGTGGCCACATCCCCAGAGATTCTGCTTCACTGGGTCAGGGTGGAGCAGAAATAACAGTTTATTAAATAAACTCTGTGGGTAATTCTGATTCCAGGGGTTTGTGAGCCAGATAGGAGAGGGCCCTAGTCGTGGAGACCTTGTTGGAGCTCCTGAAAATGAAGCAGGTAGGGAAGGCTGCCTCTGAGCATCTTGAGGACAGACAGTGTGACTCTTCTTGTGATGAAAATGCTAATAGGAGCTAGAAATAGCCCAGCCAAACAGGCTGAATTGGAGTCAACCTCTCCATACCTCCCAATTTTTTTTTCCCCTCAAATCATGGCACACATTGGGGCATTATTGAAATACACTGGCTCATTCTATTTTTAGTGCAATAAATACCCGCACAGAAACATAAAGTTGTTGTGCATAATTCAAGAAGCATATGCATCTCAAATTAGAAATCTCACCAAACACTTGTAAATTCAGGTCCCATCTTCCATATGACCTTGAAGTTACCAGGTAGTCTTGTCGGTGGCCACTTAAATGTGGGGTTGTGAATCAAAGCGGAGCAAAGAGATGTAATAGAACAAAGGCAATCGCAAGATCATGTTCACAGCAGCCAAGAAGGTAAACATGTCAGTCAACAGCTTTTCATGTTAGCTCCTCTGAAGACCCGATCCCCTGGCTTCCTAATGTTATAAAGTCATCTGTAGCCCCAATTAGCTGTGCATTTATAATCTCCCATTACCCTCACATCAGCACAGAGAAGTGATTAATTATTTTGGCATTCATGATAATGTCATTAATCAGGATGCATTCATTGGATATTAATGACTGGACATGATGGACATTCATTGTATATGAATTCTACAGTAATTTAGCAATTGATTTACTAGTAGTTGATGAGTTGAAAGTGTACTAATGGAAGACTAAGTCATGTAATTCTGATTATGAAAGGGTGATCAGATAGACATTGAAAAAGAGATTAAATAAATGAGGAATTTCAGTTGTATATTCTGTGTGAGCCAACAAAATTTCAAAGGAAAACACAAATTACTTTTCATGTTCTACCAATGGGTATTCAGGAACTGGCATTAAAAAAATGTGTCCAATTAGGAAGTGGTTTTCATATGCAATGAGAATTTTTTTTTCTAAATGGAGATTACTTAATGCCCAAAATAGGCACATAGAGAGATTTGACAGGCTTAGTTGTAAATTTTGCTTCCAAAGAGGATTTTATAATTTGAATATATTATAACATTATGCCATTGTATTGGCCAGTGTCTCTTGTGTTATTGCTGGTTATACTTTTTTAAAAAAAATGTCTTTTAATCCTATAAACTGTAGCCATACCTCATTTATTCACCCATATATATGTGTGTGTATATATATATAAAAAATATATATATATTACAACTTTAAGTAAAGCCTAGAGCTTAGCTTCTTAAAATAGAACCTAGGCATGAATTATTCAAAATGGCAGATAACCTAAGTCACATTATTATGAAGGTACTTTTATTTGGACATTATCTTAAAATTCTAGCTATCATTTTTAAAAGTAGCAATAATTAAATAAAAATTTATTTCAAAGTTTTGACTCTCTAAATGACCTTCTTGCTTGCATCTTGGCTCTGCTGTTTCCTCAGGGGACATATTTTCCCAGAGCCTTTTTTTCAGACCTACACAAGTCTAAGTTTCATTCAGGACCCAACTTTAAATAGATGTTGTTTGTCGGTATTGCTGTGGATGACGGTGATGATGGTGGTAATAGTGATAATGATGTTGGTGGTGGTGATGGTGATGATAGTGATGATGGTGTTGATGATGATAGTGATGTTGTTGGTGGTGATGGCGATGATGGAGGTGAAGATAACGATGATGATGGTGATAATGGTAGTGATGATGGTGATGTTGATTGCTAGGGACTGAATGTTTGTGTCCCTCTTTTCCCAAATTTATATGTTGAAACCCTCACCCCCAGTAAGTGGTATTTGGAAGTGGCGCCTTTGGGAGGTGATTAGAGTTAGATTGAGGCATGATGATGGAGCCCTCATTGTAAGATTAGTGCCTTGATAAGGAGATGAAGGGACCAGCGCTTTCTCTCCACCACGTGAGGGTACAGAGAAAAGGCAGCTATCTGTAAACCAGGAAGGGGTGTCTTCCCCAAGAACCTGACCATGCGGGCACCCTGATCTCAGATTTGTAGCCTCCAGAACTGTAGGAAATAAATATTTATTGTTTAAGTCACCCAGCTTATGGTATTCTGCTATAGCAGCCCAAGCTAACTGAGACAATGGTGGGGATGATGATAATTGTAATGATTTATAGAGTCCTTATCATAGGCTTCACTGTATTAAAACCTTTGCCCATGTTAAGATCTTTAATCGTAACAACCACGGTAAAAAATAGGTAGTGTTATTATCTCTATTTCAGGGAGAAGGAATCCAAGGCATGAAGGATGTAAATATCTCTCCCAAAGTCACAGAGCTGGTAAGAACTCAGACCACCTGGTGGTAGAGCCTGGTGTAATCTCCCATTACCCTCATGTCAGCACACGGTTACTCGTTTTAGTATTTACTGTAAAGCCGCTAATCAGGAGGCATTCACTTGGAATTAATGGATGGATATGGTGGACAATTACCCACTTCTGTAATGTGAAACATATACTATATACAGAGTACATAAAATGTTAAAATCCAATTCTAGAATATCTCATCTGTTAATATATATATATTTATAATATCCCTGTGTGATTAAAGGAATAATATTAAGTATTTTTTCCTAAACTGGTGCTCAATTCCCTCCTACTCTTCCTGTGTCTGATATAAGCTGAGCCACTTTGATGGCCAACCCTACCTTGTAAATATTAAGGAAGAGGAGGGAGGGGGGAAGTGATGGAGTTAGTATGTTGTCAGTTTGGAACACTAAGTCGTAGCTAAATGATGATTCCGGCTGAGTCAAGTGGTAGGGGGGGGGGGGGATGCAGCACAGGGGAAGGAGTTTGATGTGGTTCCTCTGCAGGCCTGTGTTGGTCAAGGTGCAGTCTAAGCTGTTGTATTGGAGAGACCTCGCGAATACAGTGGCTTAAACGAGTTACATGTTAATTTCTCGGTCATGTTGTTACAGAAAGTGGGGTCAGGTTGCTTGCCTCTCTAAAGCCAATAAAAAGGCAAGGTTGGTGGAAAGGAAAGTTTGCATTATTTTGGAGGCCGGCCACAGCAGGGGTGGCGGGTGGTGGTGATGGACTCCCCGCTGACAGTCGGGGCAAGAGCTTTTAAAGGGGATTTTCAGGGGTGTATAGGCAGAGGGGGGAGGGGGTACATGTAGAAACCGCACAGTCAGCTCTGACCGTCATCTTGAAATTGGTCATGCGGTGGTCTGATCGGCGTCATCTTGATTGTTTGTTTTTTTGTTTTTTGTTTTTTTTTTGCGGTACGCGGGCCTCTCACTGTTGTGGCCTCTCCCGTTGCGGAGCACAGGCTCCGGACGCGCAGGCTCAGCGGCCATGACTCACGGGCCCAGCCGCTCCGCGGTATGTGGGATCTTCCCGGACTGGGGCACGAACCCGTATCCCCTGCATCGGCAGGCGGACTCTCAACCACTGCTCCACCAGGGAAGCCCCATCTTGATTGTTTTAAGGACAGTTAATCTTCAGTTCTGGAGTCGGTTTGTTCCCATTTCTTTGAAGCCAGTTCTCGGAATTGTGGCAGCTGACGTCGTGGCTGTATCCTGGTCATCACGTAGTTAACTTCCTCCACCTGGTGGGGCTTTCGGTATCTACAAGACAGCTCAGAGGATACGGCTCAGAATATTATCTGTAGCCCTTGAAGAGGAACTTAAGGTCCTTGACTTTGTTTAATGACTAGACTGTTGTTATTTGGTCTTGTTTGACGGTTTTCCTTTGCTTATGCATTTTCTCACTTCTCTGAATAAACTTGTTTTTTGGCTAAAGTTTTTCTACAGACAAAATGCAGGCAGGGGACATGGTGGGGAAGGACCATAGGGTTTTGCTCCATTTCAGTGTTTCAATCTAGAGGTAGCTGGTCCAGGATGGAGGGCAGCACACAGATCCCAACTCTGGATTCAAACTGGCTGCCCTGGCTGCCCCAGTGGCATATCAGCCACTGGGAAGGGGGAAAGGCTTAAAAAGAGCACTTGCTTTGTCTTCTTAAATGTATAACACAGGAGTGCTGTGCATCCTCTCCCCAAGTCACTGAGGAGAGGCTGGGTGACCCAGTTGTTCCCAGCAAAAACTCCCAATTCTGTTATTAAAGGAATATGGGGAGAATGGATAACAGTGGGCAACCTCCCACGGTTCAGATACTCAGGTCTTACTCAGGACAAATAATTTAGTTTAATTTTAGCAGAAAAAGGAATGTGGTAGGGTGACTATCTTGAAAAAATTAAACAAAAATGTAGCACTCCGGGCTAGTAACCCTTTACTGTGGGAATAGATACTTGTTTTGGAAAAGTATAGAATGTCAACCTAAGAACTCTTAACCTAAACCTTTGTGTTCAATTTGTCAGCCTGTGTTTCATATTGAATTTTCAGTTTTCTCTGCAGGATGGATAGAGAGAGGGGGCTGCTGAGATATTGGCAAAGTTGGGAAGTAGGTATTGAGGGCTGCTCTATCTGACAGATTGTGGAGCATAAACCAATCTCTCTTCAGGGAATAGCAAGCTGATTGTATGTATTTTTTTCTATATGTTCCCATTATCTTTACAATTTCTTTTTCCCTTTAGAGCAAATGATACGACTTAATATATACTTCTCCTAGTCATCTGGCTAGGTGCAGTCTACCTGATGATTTAAATGAGTGGCAGTGATAAAAGTATTACAGTTGGATCGTGGCTGTTATGTGCCATTGTGTCTCGAATTCTGAAAGCATTTTTGGCCATACCTTTACTTAGGAACCCACAGAAATGAGAGTTTCTGGACAGGTGAATTTTCCAAAAAGCAATTTACTGCTGCAAGCAGCAAAGCTTCAAAGCAAGCAAACAAGCAAATGAACAACAGAATGCAGACTTTCACAAGGAAATCCAAAGAAAGCTTTGTTGAGAAAAGGTAGAAAGAGCTTGGGTGAGGTCTAAGATGGTGGGTGTGGCCAGGCAGGTTCTCCAGCGAATGAAGCATCAATGTAACTGTATTTGGGTGTAGTGACAGCTCTTCAGTGTTCCTTCACTTTTCCCCCTTAACTTGTGGTCTGACTGCATTCCGCATACATGCAGTGGAAGGACAGCTGTGTTCTTGTAGCAGGAGGTGTATTAGTAAGCCTTGTTTTAGCATCATGCTGCCCTGGATTTGGTCTAGGTTCAAGTTTGTACCCTGCGTCAAGCTGTCTTTTTGCCTTTGGCCAGATACTATCAAAAGATGATTTATTTCTCAGGTTTTGCTTCCCAACCCCCAGGTATTGAGTCACAAATCCATGGGGATCCTGACTGGCTTATTAAGCTTTGCACTAACCTCCACCCCACCTTCCTAAAGAGTTGGCGCAGAGACGCCATCTTATCCCTGCTTCTGCGAATCGAATCGTGGGAATTGGAGGTGTTTGCCTTCCCAATGCCCAAGTTAACGCAAAAGCCCTGGGTCTCCAGCTGGAGCTGGATCTGTGATATTTTAAACCTTTCATGCCTAGCTGGTGCCAGCCATGGAACTTCCTGGACTGTGAACAGTTTTTATAGGTTATAGTTTTGTGCCAAATGACTCGCCAAGTCTTAAAAGGAAAACTCAGCAGGCTGTTTCCAACGGTCAGAGTTTTTATTTTGGATGTATGCATTCCCTTTAACAGGAAAGAAAATAGCCAAACCACTGAAGTAAGAAATGCAAATCTCGCTTGTTCTTAATCCCAATGAGACCTCAACTACTAAGTCCATTTAAGACTCTTTGGTCTCAATACTGAAGAAGCCAAGTGGTAAGATGAACAGTTAATGGCCAGGAGCCAACCCTCTCGTGCTCTCTAATGGATACTGGACCAGAGTCCATCCCAAAGGTAATGACAGGGTCCCCTTTCAGTTGCTCCCTTCTCATTGGCACCAAGGGAGTGAGTTTGGCAAAGTCGCTGTTCTAAAAGGACTGTAATGATGGCAGAACATTTTATTACCGTGTTAATGAGCACAGTGTGGGCCCGAGGGTGCGACAGAGTGTTTGTGTGTGTCCCTGCAAGAGTTAGGGGCAGTGGGGACGTGCAGAGAAGGAAACCCAGCCTTTATTTGTCATCGTAACTAGTTACTTGAGGGTGTTAACAGATCCCAGGATAATCTTTGGAGAGAGTTTTCCTTGTTATTGTTTTAAAACTCGTTAGGGAAATCACTCTTGTGTAGTGAGTAGAAGTGGACCTTTCAAGTGCTGTGTTATCTTTCCCCTTTCCCTTCCTTTGCCAGCCTCTGAACCATTGAGCTGAATGGTGTCCTTGAGACATTTTTCTTTGTCACAGACCGCAGTCTCCTCCTTGTGGTTCTTTATCTCCTTCATGGTGCAGAAATCTTTTCTTTTCTTTCTTTTTTTTTTTTTTTAAAGAAGATGCTGGGGGTAGGAGTTTATTAATTTACTTATTTATTTTTATTTTATTTTTATTTTTTACTTATTTATTTTCGCTATGCTGGGTCTTCGTTTCTGGGCGAGGGCTTTCTCTAGTTGTGGCGAGCGGGGGCCACTCTCCATCGCGGTGTGCGGGCCTCTCACTATCGCGGCCTCTCTCATTGAGGAGCACAGGCTCCAGATGCGCAGGCTTAGTAGTTGTGGCGCACGGGCCTAGTTGCTCCACGGCATGTGGGATCTTCCCGGACCAGGGCTCGAACCCGTGTCCCCTGCATTAGCAGGCAGATTCTCAGCCACTGCACCACCAGGGAAGCCCAGAAATCTTTTCTTAATCAAGCGTACTAAGGAAAAGTCATATTTGTTTTTAGTTAAATTTTCTAGTATGATTCTGGTCTGGTCCAATCTCTGTTTATCGATATAACACTAAGTTTATTCTGTGAATATTGGCCTGTAAAGCTTGGTTCTGGGCTCTGGTCTTTCTCTCTCTTCTCTAAGAGTGCACTTTTGTCCCAATGGTGTAGAACCCCCCAGATTCAGATGAGGCCCAGATTTAAATCCTCAGCCCTGGTGTTCCTCACTACCTATGTCCTCTGTTGAACCACCAGCTTGGCCGCTCCATTTGCGTGTGTGTGGAGGGGCGCATCTCATCAGAATCTCTGACTTAACCTGCCCACAGCGGACATCCTGGTCACTTTCTAGTACCACTGCACACGACGTTGCCACACTATGTATGATTCCTTCTTTTCCCTCATCCAATCCTTACAAAAGTCTTCTTGGCTCTTCCTCCAAAACGTGATCTTTGAAAAAGCATAAATCCTGTGTTTTCCACACTCTTTGGTGGATTCCTGTTGCCCTAAGGGTCACGAGACCCCCTCTAATCTGGCCCCTCCTGCCTCTCTGTCCTCATCTGGGCGCTGGTTCAGGACCCAACCTAAACGCTGCCTGCTACCTGGAGCTCAGTCATCGCCTGCTGAGTGAGCTCAGCTCTCCTTCTGTCCTGGGTGGCCCTCCACCCCGCCCCATCCCCCCACAGCTGGGTTATGCACACAGAATGCACAGTCTCTCCACTTAGAGGGACTCAGTATTTTGGCCTCATTATCAAAATCATAGACTTGGACTGAACACAGTTATGATTCAAACAAATGTTTATCCATGAACTGTTTCAGAGAACTCTCATTTTACACGTGTTGTGGTTGGAATGAGGAATCTAAGGGCACGAACATGAGATGATGATGAAATGTCCTTCCATAAAAAACGGTGGGAGAACACCTGAAACTTTTGCTGGACAGCCTTCATTTTCTTTTCTCCATTTCTGCTTTCCTTGTCTTTCTGTATTAGTGTCTCCTTTTCTTCTGTCTCATGCAGTTTCTATCTCGTGCTTTGGTTTTCTTTTTCAATCTTCCTTCCTCCATCCCTCCCTCCTTCCTTCTTTCTATTTCCCTTTCCCTTTTATATTTCTCCTCTATCCATTCCCCTTTCTTTTTTTTTTTTTTTTTTGGCGGAGGGGTAAGAACATTGCAGATCTACTCTCTTAGTAACTTTCCAGTATATAATATGGTCTTACTAGCTATAATCACCATGCTGTACATGAGATCCTCAGAACTTATTCTCTTTTAACTGGAAGTTTGTACCCTTTGACCAACATCTCCCCTTTTCCCTGATGTTGTCTGTCTTGTTCACATTGTATCCCCAGTGCCTGGCACGGGCCCAGCCGCTCCGCGGCACGTGGGATCCTCCCGGACCGGGGCACGAACCCGTGTCCCCTGCATCGGCAGGCGGACTCTCAACCACTGCGCCACCAGGGAAGCCCCTCCCCTTTCTTGCTTATAATTTAAAACATGCTTTTGCTGGAGCAACTTCATAGCCTCCTATGTGGCATCAGTTCTTTAGTTTTTGAAAAGGCCATAGAAAGTGCAGGTGTTGACAAAAGCTCATTCTCTAACAGCTCTGTGGACAGAACTGGGCTGTCACCGTCACTCTGACTTTACCGGTTTTTGTCTTTAGTTAGTCAGTTGGCCTATGGTTCTTGGAATTCTGAATGAGGACAAGCCTTTTATTCAGGCCTGTCTCAGGAATTATGTTCCATGTATTGATTTCATACCATTAAGGAAGAGAAAAAAAACTGTGATCATTTCCTTGGCATTTCTTATAAGCGTGTTAGAAATGCCACCGTTTTGAGGGCTGAGTCAAAGAAATCACACTGGCTTTTCAACAACCCTCAAATGATCACCCATAAAGCCCCAAAGAACTTCTTTTTTTTAAAAAAAAATGAATTCTATTTTATTTCAGATTCCTCCTGCTGCTGCTTTGTAAAGAGCACAGTTCCTGCGCTTGGCACGAGGGCTTTCCTGAGGGCTACTTTGCTCTAACCCAGCTGCAGTTTGAGGAGAGTTAAAATGGACAGGGTTACTTTTCATTAGGAAGAACTCCAAGCATTCTCCCTTAGACGTGATCAAAGGGAGGTGCAAACAACTTACTGAAATGACACCTGTACCTGGAAGGAGCCGCCGCGCACCGTTCTCCCGTGAACAGAGTGCTGCTGAAGATGACGTGCTTATTATGCTGTTGACTCATTTGGGGGGATTAAGTGACATAATCAGAAATCATGTAGTAATGTGTGATACACTGCTGTGAAGACTGATTTCTTTAAGAGTTTACTAAGGGATCTTAGGACCCAAATACTCAGTCTTATTAAACAAGTAAAGCTAATGTAGAAACTTTTATCAAAGTTGTCTCCAAGAACTTCAGAGACTTATGATGAGGGAGGGAATACGAATATCACCTAAATATCACAGAGTTGCCTAGACTTTCAAAAATAGATGGGCACAGTGTGGTTTCAGAGGCTCACGTGCCTATAATTCAAGGTGATCGTTACCTTAACAAGAACATTACTTCTGTGACTTAGATTTGTTTTTCTATCAGACCAGTGGTTCTTAAGTGGAAGCACATGTCCGAATTACTTAAGGAGTCTTTTAAAATAATATGCCTAGGGCTTCCCTGGTGGCTCAGTGGTTGAGAGTCCACCTGCTGATGCAGGGGACACGGGTTCGTGCCCCGGTCCGGGAAGATCCCACATGCCACGGAGCGGCTGGGCCCGTGAGCCATGGCCACTGAGCCTGCGCGTCTGGATACTGTGCTCCACAACGGGAGAGGCCACAACAGTGAGAGGCCTGCTTACTGCAAAAAATAAATAAATAAATAGAAATAATATACCTAAACTCCCAAGTGTATATTGGGCTTTCAGGAAGAAATTTGTTTAGTGTTTTTTTTTTTTTTTTGGCTGCATCAGGTCTTAGTTGCGGCACTTGGAGTCTTTGTTGAAGCACGTGGGATCTTTCCTTATGGTGTGCGGGCTTGTCTCTAGTTGTGGCGTGTGAGTTTTTTTCTCTCTCTAGTTTTGGCCCACAGGCTTAGTTGCCCCGCGGCATGTGGGATCTTAGTTCCCCAAGCAGGGATCAAACCCGTGTCCCCTACATTGGAAGGCAGATTCCTTACCACTGGACCACCAGGGAAGTCACCTGTTTACTGTCTTAATATGGAGTGTTTCACGTGCTCAAACGGAGTGTTCCCACTGCTGCCCTGAGGCATCTCGAATCACTTCTAGAACTAGGGCTCACTGTGCAATGGGGGACCCCTGGAAGGGAGTGAGCTGAAGGTATCTTCCCTAAAGATTCAGAGTCAAGGGCTTTTAAGCAATAATTATTGGGTAGTCAACTACATTGAAAACCAGAATGTACTGAGGACAACACCAAGTACTGAGAGAAATTATGTTACATACATACATGTGCACATACACACACACATACATACATACATATGTAAAGTTATTTCCTCTGATCGTGACACTATTCTCCCTTTTCCTTCACCTGATGAGTTTCCACATATCCTTTGAAACTCAGCCTCACCACGCTTTCCCTAGAAACCCTTTCTTGCTCCCCTTAGGCTAGGTCAGTTGCTCCTGACCCAGATTACTGTATCGCTTACTTTATCTTCTGGTTTTCCCTGCTGGACTGTAAATTCCACGAGGACATATATGACATCCATCTTTTCTCCATGTATGCCCACTGCCTACCACGGTGGTCACAGGTCTTTTCAGTGTGGCTCCAGGTAGTAAATATTTTAGACTTTGTGGACCATCCAGTCTCTGTTACAACTACTCAACTCAGTCATAGTGCAAAAGAAGTCCAGACAATATGTACATAAATTAATAGACTATATTCTAATAAAACCTTATTTACAAAAATTAAAAAGCGCCTGCAAAAATATAAAGCGTCTGGTTTCTAAACTAGTTAAGGACCACTGCTCTTGACCAAAGTTTGGAGTGGCACAAACGAAGGGTGACTTCTCTCTGTAACCTTAGAATCTAATACAGTGCTGGGTTTGTAGAAGTGAGCGCAGGAAATGTTCTTTGAGGAAATGGAAGCGAACTGTTTAGAAAACTGTATCATGCATATTTTAAACTGCCCATTCAATTGAATTTCTTTTTTTGACTGAATCAGGAGAAGGCTTTAATTTATTGTTTTAAGCAGCATTTTTTTTATTTTTAAATTTTATTTTATTTTTTTATACAGCAGCTTCTTATTGGTCATCAATTTTATACACATCAGTGTATACATGTCAGTCCCAATTGCCCAGTTCATCACACCCCCCCCCCCCCCCCCCCCCCTGCCGCTTTCACCACTTGGTGTCCATATGTTTGTTCTCTACATCTGTGTCTCTATTTCTGCCCTGCAAACCGGTTCATCTGTACCGTTTTTCTAGGTTCCACATATATGCGTTAATATACGATATTTGTTTTTCTCTTTCTGACTTACTTCACTCTGTATGACAGTCCCTAGGTCCATCCATGTCTCTACAAATGACCTAGATTCGTTCCTTTTTATGACTAATGTTCAACTGTATATATGTGCCACATCTTCTTTATCCATTCATCTGTCGATGGGCATTTAGGTTGCTTCCATGATCTGGCTATTGTAAATAGTGCTGCAGTGAACATTGGGGTGCATGTGTCTTTTTGAATTATGGTTTTCTCTGGGTATATGCCCAGTAGTGGGATTGCTGGATCACATGGTAATTCTATTTTTAGTTTTTTAAGGACCCTCCATACTGTTCTCCATAGTGAGTGTATCAATTTACATTCCCACCAACAGTGTAAGAGGGTCCCTTTTCTCCACACCCTCTCCAGCATTTGTTGTTCATAGATTTTCTGATGATGCCCATTCTGACTGGTGTGAGGTGATACCTCATTGTAGTTTTGATTTGCATTTCTCTGATAATTAGTGATGTTGAGCAGCTTTTCATGTGCTTCTTGGCCATCTGTATGTCTTCTTTGGAGAAATGTCTATTTAGGTCTTATGCCCATTTTTGGATTGGGTTGTTTCTTTTTTTAATATTGAGCTGCATGAGCTGTTTATATATTTTGGAGATTAATCCTTTGTCCATTGATTCGTTTGCAAATATTTTCTCCCATTCTGAGGGTTGTCTTTTGGTCTTGTTTATGGTTTCCTTTGCTGTGCAAAAGCTTTGAAGTTTCATTAGGTCCCATTTGTTTATTTTTGTTTTTATTTCCACTGCTCTAGGAGGTGGATCAAAAAATATCTTGCTGTGATTTATGTTAAAGAGTGTTCTTCCTATGTTTTCATCTAAGAGTTTTATAGTGTCTGGTCTTACAATTAGGTCTCTAATCCATTGAGTTTATTTCTGTGTATGGTGTTAGGGAGTGTTCTGATTTCATTCTTTTACATGTAGCTGTCCAGTTTTCCCAGCACCACTTACTGAAGAGACTGTCTTTTCTCCATTGTATATCCTTGCCTCCTTTGTCATAGATTAGTTGACCATAGGTGCGTGGGTTTATCTCTGGGCTTTCTATCTTGTTCCATTGATCTATGTTTCTGTTTTTGTGCCAGTACCATATTGTCTTGATTACTGTAGCTTTGTAGTATAGTCTGAAGTCAGGGAGTCTGATTCCTCCAGCTCCGATTTCTTCCCTCAATACTGCTTTGGCTATTCAGGCTCTTTTGTGTCTCCATTCAAATTTGAAGGTTTTTTGTTTTAGCTCTGTAAGAAATGCCATTGGTAATTTGGTAGGGATTTCATTGAATCTGTAGATTGCTTTGGGTAGTATAGTCATTTTCACAATATTGATTCTTCCAATCCAAGAACATGGTATATCTCTCCATCTGTTGGTATCATCTTTAATTTCTTTCATCAGTGTCTTATAGTTTTCTGCATACAGGTCTTTTGTCTCCCTAGGTAGGTTTATACCTAAGTATTTTATTCTTTTTGTTGCAGTGGTAAATGGGAGTGTTTCTTTAATTTCTCTTTCAGATTTTTCATCATTAGTGTATAGGAATGCAAGAGATTGCTATGCATTAATTTTGTCTCCTGCAACTTTACCAAGTTCATTGATTAGCTCTAGTAGTTTTCTGGTGGCCTCTTTAGGATTCTCTATGTAGAGTATCATGCCATCTGCAAACAGTTTTACTTCTTCTTTTCCAATTTGCATTCCTTTTCTTTTTCTTCTCTGACTGCCGTGGTTAGGACTTCCAAAACAATGTTGAATAACAGTGGTGAGAGTGGACATCCTTGTCCTGTTCCTGATCTTAGAGGAAATGCTTTCAGTTTTTCACCACTGAGAATAATGTTTGCTGTGGGTTTGCATATATGGCCTTTATTATGTTGTGGTAGGTTCCCTCTGTGCCCACTTTCTGGAGACTTTTTATCATAAATGGGTGTTGAATTTTGTCAAAAGCTTTTTCTGCATCTGTTGAGACGATCATATGGTTTTTATTCTTCAGTTTGTTAATGTGGTGTATCACATTGATTGATTTGTGTATATTGAAGAATCCTTGCATCCCTGGGATAAATCCCACTTAATCATGGTGTATGATCCTTTTAATGTGTTGTTGAATTCTGTTTGCTAGTATTTTGTTGAGGATTTTTGTGTCTATATTCTTGAGAGATATTGGTCTGTAATTTTCTTTTTTTGTAGTATCTTTGTCTGGTTTAGGTATCACGGTGATGGTGGCCTCATAGAACGAGTTTGGGAGTGTTCCTTCCTCCACAAGCTTCTGCCAACTTTGTGTTTTGTTTGTTCTTCTTTCTCTAGTTCCTTTAGGTGTAAGGTTAGATTGTTTATTTGAGATTTTTCTTGTTTCTTGAGGTAGGCTTGTATAGCTATAAACTTCCCGCTTAGAACTGCTTTTGCTACATCCCATAGGTTTTGGATCATCGTGTTTTCATTGTCATTTGTCTCTAGGTACTTTTTGATTTCCTCTTTGATTTCTTCAGTGATCTCTTCAGTGATTTCTTGGTTATTTAGTAACGTATTGTTTAGCCTCCATGTGTTTGTGTTTTTTACATTTTTTTCCCTGTAATTGATTTCTAATCTCATAGTGTTGTGGTCAGAAAAGATGCTTGATATGATTTCAGTTTTCTTAAATTTACCGAGGATTGGTTTGTGACCCAGGATGTGATCTATCCTGGAGAACGTTCCATGTGCACTTGAGAAGAAAGTGTAATCTGCTGTTTTTGGATGGAATGTCCTAAAAATATCAATTAAATCTATCTGCTCTATTGTGTCATTTAAAGCTTCTGTTTCCTTATTTGTTTTCCTTTGTCCATTGGTGTAAGTGAGGTGTTAAAGTCCCCCACTGTTATTGTGTTACTGTCGATTTCCTCTTTTATAGCTGTTAGTAGTTGCCTTATGTATTGAGGTGCTCCTATGTTGGGTGCATATATATTTGTAATTGTTATATCTTCTTGGATTGATCCCTTGATCATTACGTAGTGTCCTTCCTTGTCTCTTGTAACATTCTTTATTTCAAAGTCTATTTTATCTGATATGAGTGTTGCTACTCCAGCTTTCTTTTGATTTCCATTTGCATGGAATATCTTTTTCCATCCCCTCACTTTCAGTCTGTATGTGTCCCTAGGTCTGAAGTGGGTCTCTTGTAGGCAGCATATATATGGGTCTTGTTTTTGTATCCGTTCAGCCAGTCTGTGACTTTTGGTTGGAGCATTTAATCCATTTACATTTGAGGTAATTATTGATATGTATGTTCCTATTACCATTTTCTTCATTGTTTTGGGTTTATTTTTGTAGGTCCTTTGCTTCTCATGTGTTTCCCACTTAGAGAAGTTCCTTTAGCACTTATTGTAGAGCTGATTTGGTGGTGCTGAATTCTCTTAGCTTTTGCTTGTCTGTAAAGCTTTTGATTTCTCCGCTGAATCTGAATGAGATCCTTGCTGGTAGAGTAATCTTGGATGTAGGTTCTTCCCTTTCATCACTTTAAGTATATCATGCCACTCCCTTCTGGCTTGTAGAGTTTCTGCTGGGAAATCAACTGTTAACCTTATGGGAGTTCCCTTATAACTCCTTATGGGAGTTATTTGTCCTTTTTCCTTTGCTGCTTTCAATAATTTTTCTTTGTGTTTAATTTTTGCCAATTTGATTATTGTGTGTCTCGGCTTGTTTCTGCTTGGGTTTATCCTGTATGGCACTCGCTGTGCTTCCTGGACTTGGGTGGCTATTTCCTTTCCCATGTTAGGGAAGTTTTCGACTATAATCTCTTCATATATTTTCTGGGGTTCTTTCTCTCTCTGTTCTCCTTCTGGGACCCTTATAATGTGAATGTTGTTGCGTTCAATGTTGTCCCAGAGGTCTCTTAGGCTGTGTTCATTTCTTTTCATTCTTCTTTCTTTATTCTGTTCCGTGGCAGTGAATTCCACCATTCTGTCTTCCAGGTTACTTATCTGTTCTTCTGCCTCAGTTATTCTGCTATTGATTCCTTCTAGTGTAGTTTTCATTTCAGTTATTTTATTGTTCATCTCTGTTTGTTTGTTCTTTAATTCTTCTAGGTCTTTGTTAAACATTTCTTGCATTTTCTCGGTCTTTGCCTCCATTCTTTTTCCGAGGTCCTGGATCATCTTCACTATCATTATTCTGAATTCTTTTTCTGGGAGGTTGCCTATCTCCACTTCATTTAGTTGTTTTTCTGGGGTTTTATCTTGTTCCTCCATCTGGTACGAAGTCCTCTGCCTTTTCATTTTGTCTGTCTTTCTGTGAATGTGGTTTTCCTTCCACAGGCTGCAGGATTGTAATTCTTCTTGATTCTGCTGTCTGCCCTCTGGTGGATGAGGTTATCTAAGAGGCTTGTGCAAGTTTCCTGATGGGAGGGACAGGTGGTGGGTAGAGCTGACTGTTGCTCTGGTGGGCAGAGCTCAGTAACACTTTAATCCACTTGACTACTGATGGGGGGGGGCAGGGTTCCCTCCCTGTTGGTTGTTTGACCTGAGGCAAACCAACACTGGAGCCTATCTGGGCTCTTTGGTGGGGCTAATGGCAGCCTCTTGGCGGGCTCACACCAAGGAGTACTTCCCAGAACTTCTGCTGCTAGTGTCCTTGTCCCCACGGTGAGCCACAGCCACCCCCCGCCTCTGCAGGAGACCCTCCAGCACTAGCAGGTGGGTCTGGTTCAGTCTCCTATGGGGTCACTGCTCCTTCTCCCAGGTCCTCATGCACACGCTACTTTGTGTGTGCCCTCCAGGAGTGGAGTCTCTGTTTCCCCCGGTCCTGTCGAAGTCCTGCAATCAAATCCCACTAGTCTTCAAAGTGTGATTCTCTAGGAATTCCTCCTCCCATAGCCAGACCCCCAGGTTGGGAACCTGACGTGGCACTCAGAACCTTCACTCCAGTGGGTGGACTCTGTGTTTTAAGTGTTCTCCAGTCTGTGAGTCACCCACCCAGCAGTTATGGGATTTGATTTTACTGTGATTGCGCCACTCCTACCATCTCATTGTGGCTTCTCCTTTGTATTTGGATGTGGGGTACCTTTTTTGGTGAGTTCCAGTGTCTTCCTGTCAATGATTGTCCAGCAACTAGTTGTGATTCTGGTGTTCTCGCAAGAGGGAGTGAGCGCACGTCCTTCTACTCTGCCATCTTGGTTCAGGGCCACCTCAGTTGAATTTCTCCTGGCTCAGCAAATTTAACAGTTGAAAAGAATTTTTAAAATAACCTTTGGAGAGAGGCCTCTTCTAGAGAATTATAGAGCATTCTGTGATCTAAATGTCTCTAAGTAAGGAGACAGATGGTATAGATTTTTCAAATAAAATAATGTGAAGCTAGAGAAGAGAGCAAAGAGATGAAAAATACCTTTATAATTACTACCTGATTTTACCTCCACTACTTTATGTGTAAAAATGTCTTTTAAAATAAGAATTCTGGTAGCACTCCTACATTGTACCAGACTCTATTTCTCTATCAAAGTTGATAAGCAATTTTTTTAGTAAACTGGAATTTATGTATTCTAATGATGGCTGTTCTTCCAAGTGGACTTGTTGGATGATAGCACATTCTGGAAGCTCCTCTTTGTGACTTGTCTTTACTGCCGTGGTCCTATGTGTACCTGTATCCTGACTTCCTACTTGCCACTTCTCTGAGACTTGTCCCTTGCCCTCAAGGAAGTTTCAGTAAAGGTGTTTTGACGAGTAACCGTCCAAGACGTAAAATAATCAGGGACCTGGACGTAACAGTATGTACTTGAGTGCAGATGGACATGGTCGAGCTGGGAGGGGGCTGGGTATTGGGGAAAGGCTTGTGAACAGGATGAGAACTGAGCTATGATCACTGAAGAAGGATCACAGTGTATTCCAGGCAAAGAGGCACCACGGAAACGTTTACAGAGTTGGAATGTGCAGGGCATTTGCAGGCGCTGGGAGGAGGTTTGAGGTGTCTGTGTGATGCGGGACCACGACCGAGAAGTAGAAAGCTCTACAAAGGAGGTGTGTTTGCCTAAACCTTCCTTTTCATTCTGTCCCAAAGCCAATTTACCATAAAGTTTTCAATAGCAAATCTTAGGAGGAAAGCAACTAGTTCTCTGTGGATGTGAAATACTACTCCGTGTCAGACCAGCAGTGCCTGTCTTTACCGAGACACTAAGAGATATGTGGCTCCTGATTCCAAGCTTGAAGTTGAGGTGTGTCTCCACTCCACTCTGACTTGCGCAAATTTCCCAACATAACCTTGATGCTTGTGAACAGGATTAAATCCTCTGCTGCTGTTTTGAACCCATCTTCTGCCTGTTAAAAACATCTCTTGCACCAATGTAGTGCTTTGCCCTTTGCAGATTTGTTGTCCCTGGATGTTCCTTAGGGTCCAGGGAGCAAGGTGATCATGTTGCCCCATTGCCCAGACAGCCTCACTTTCTGCTTGTGTCCAGCTGTCATCATAAAAAGCATTCTTTTTTGATGTGAAAAGAGTCCTAGAAAAAAAGAAAATTGGGGCTTAGAGAGGCATGGCTGTCTAGAATCATTTCCACCCCCTTGTCTTAAGCACCTTTTCTGGGTAATGCAGGAGTCTTTCTCCTGGGTGATGCAGGTGGTTAATTATAAGTTGTTCATTTTGAAGTTAAAAATCATTCCTAAATAAATGAATATTCTTATTAGAAAAAGGTACACTCTCTTAATGAAATAATTATATCATTGATGCACAATACTTACAGTATTATTTCTTCATGCCAGTTGGAGACTATTATTTATTCCATATTTATTGCTACCAACTATGTACAAATAGCTGCACTTGACATAAAGATCATTCAGTGATAAATATGACACATTAATGCTCTTGTGATCAGTATTCAACTATGATTGGTCCTGTTTTATTAGATGGTTAAAACCACATAACTGAAATTGATACAGCACAGTCAGATTGGTGATCAAGTAGATATTTATGAAAAAACCCAACATAGAATGTGACCCATGTTGCATGCCCACTGTTGAGGGCACTGAGCTGCTCAGGCAGACCCATAGCAGGGTGGGTAGGGGAGATTTAGTGCTTGCGACTATTCAGAGCAGCCAGGAAGACAGAGAGTAGGGAGATGCAAGCACGTGGCTCGCCGGGGAAAAGACGGGTTCAAAAGCAGAGAGAATTCTAAGGTGCTAATGCAGGGATGGAATTCAGAGACAGGGTGGCCCACAGAGGGCAGGAACAGGAGCAAAGCAGAGCAGCTAAGGTGATGACGGAGTGCCTGGCGCTCCTTTTCCTTGGCGACCGGCATCCCTCATGATGCTTGGGAAGAGTGGCCTACCTTAAAGGCCCGAGGTCCGAATGGCCACTAGCCACGCGCTTTTATGCCTTGGCTTAACTTATGCATTTTGTTTTGTTTGCCGTACTTGAATGTCGCGTAAACTGTAGTCATAGTCTTGTCAGAGGAATGTTGGTTGCCTTTACATTTACTATTGTCCCATTTTCTTTTAGGTTTTGTGAATGATTCTGTTACTAAATCTATCGTGGCTTTGCGCTTGACTCTGGTGGTGAAGGCCAGCACCTGTGCACCAGGGGAAAGCCATGCAAACGACTTGGAGTGCTCGGGAAGAGGAAGGTGCACCACGAAGCCCTCAGAGGTGAGGGGACACCTGGGAGCTTTAAAAATATATATTTACATGAGACTATATTTACATATAAACACACGCACACACATATATATACACACACATATGTACGCACACAAACGCGTATATATACACACGTATACACACATCTACACACACCTACACCCACGTATACACACACACATACACATATACATATGTGTGTGTAGGTGTGTGTGTGTGTGTATATATATATATAAAGGAGGAAGGTGGAGAGAGCAAGTGCATTTGCTGAATGTCTTCCCGAATTTCTGGTTTTAATTATTTGTATGCAACATATAGATAAATTTCCATATAATTTTTAAACAAAGTACTAAAAAATTTGTGCAGTGCTGGGCCTCCTCATTCTGGTGTCACATAAGGATTTTGTGAGAAGTATTATCATATCTGGTAGCAGAATCGAGAAGCGGAAGAAAGAAAAGCTAAGACAGAGTCATCTCCTTCCCACTTGCGACCTGATTCCCTCCTTAGAGTTTGCACGTCTCCAGGGCCGACAGCAGAGTTACAGAAGTAAGGGAAAAGTAAGAGGAGGAAGGGGGAGGAGGTAGGGGCTAGAAGGCTGACTCACTGTGTTTGGCCTTCGTGGACCAGCGCCATCAACTCTGGAAGACCTGAGCCCTGTCTCCTCCTCTTTTTAGCAGCTGAGGTCACGTGGGCAGGGGGCAGGGGCTGAGGCCATGTCCCGAGTGACGGGGACCAAGAGTCAGACCAGGAAAGAACCAGCCACCCTGGAAGCCAGTCTCCATCACTATAGGGCTCCCTTAGAACAATTTCGACAGGTGGAGTCCAAGCTCCACCTGATCAGGGTGAGACAGGGAGACTCTGCACCTTAGCAGGGGCCCTGTTCCATTGGGGGACGCCCATCCGTCTCACCACTTGCTACGTCCAACTCCTGCATCTTTTTCTCCAGTCCCCTCTCCCCAGTTCTGCACATATTTATATTGAGGTTTGTGCTACGTGAAAGTGGGTTCCGCAGATCCCTCAAAGAGCATGGTTTATTTTAGACCAGTGTGAAGGGTAACACAGGTAAATTTTCTTTGGTGCCACCTCCTTGTGGTAATGTCAGCACGTGCAGTAACAGTGGTGTGAACTTAGACAAGTGAGAGGTCTGGGGCTAATGGACAAAAGGGCTGTTGAAGACACTTGCAAGTACTGCTCATGTGTCTTAGGTGTAATATTGCAGGGGCTTAAATATACCATTTTCTCGTAAGATGCCCCCTGTAGGAGGCAGAATGTGGTTAGGAGCCCAAGAAAGTAGCAGGGATAATAATTTCTGATAAATCTTTGAAAAGGGGCACGAGGGTAAACCAAAGCCACAACCAAATCCCTGGGGGAAGGGAGAGTGACTGGCGTGAAGCCAGGAGGTGAAGCGTGAGATTTCTTTCACAAGCCAAGCCTGCCCTGTAGATCCCGTTTTCTTTCGGCCAACTTGGGCTTGCCTCTTTTCTGTCCTGAGGGGAAACTTTATTTATCAACTCCTTCTATGCAAAAAGAAACAAAGTAAAGGGTATTGAGTGTTCTTCTATGACCATCAAGGCTAGGGAGGGGTACAAAAAACGTGGAAGCCGTGGGGAACTAATCTGATTGGGAGATTCAAGCTATGTCAGATGGAAGCAGTGGGGAGCTTATCTGATAAGGAGGTTCTAGGAGAGGTGAACGTGAGAGGCTGAGGAATGCAACTGCTCGAGGTGGAAGAGGTCAGACCCTGCAAGTGAGGCTGCAAAGCGGAGGCACACGGGTCTTGCCCAAATTCATTCTTAACATCCCCAGTGAACAGTTCTGCGGCCTGATTAGCCCTTGAAAAGATCATATTGGTGAAAGAGAAATGTCTTCATCGAAGAACCGAGGGCTGTGTTTAGAACCTCGGGCTAACACAGTGGTTGAGACTTCTTGTGCGCTTTCTCTTCTAATGGATGACCCTTCCGGGGAAACTTTAAATCTGAAAAGCAGTCACCCTGTTATCTTAACACATGCGTGTTGGTGGCGTGCAGCCTGCCTGGGGGTCTCATGTGCGTGAAAGCTCTAGGTAAGAGGCTCTGCCTGGTGGCTTAGAATGGACTCATTGCAAAGGCAGTAGCAGTATTAAGCACCTGGCACGTAACTTGGCAAACATTGCCAGAGTGCTTTGTTTTTTGTGAGAACATGACTCAAAAGCCTTGGAATCCATACTAATATCAGCACAGCTCCATTATGGGTACCAGGCAAAGGCTCAAGCCCTAGGAAGTCCTGGTCTTCCTACAGATGAGTGTTTCCGGTTAGGCCGGGTTTAGAAATAAGTCATTGGCCTGAACCGGTTGCTTTATCTATTGCTTGATAACACCTGCTGTCCTTGCTCTACACCCCATGTGGTCTAGGTAGGGGACACTGTCCTTCCAGGAGCCTGTGTGTCTGCTATCAGCATGCCTCTCCATCTTTTTCCCTTTTTCAAAAGCTTTTGCCTCTTCCGTAGGGCTCCCAGTAAATTCCCGATTCTGAGGTTTGTTTACCTCAGCTCTGACTAACAGAGCGGAGCGATGAGCCAGCCGTGAGTTGGGCGCCTGGTCACCCTTCCAGCTTCCAGCCTCAGCCCCTCTCTCAACCCCTGCACGTCCCGCCCTCCCCGCCCCGATTCCTCTCTCGCATCTCCCTGGTTTTGCTCATGCTGTTTCCTCCATCTGGAATGCTCAGCTGCACTCTGCCCCCTGCCCTCCGACCTGCCCAAATATATTTCAGGCTCAGCTCAAAATCTTTTTGCTTCTGGAAGCTGTCCCTCGTCCCCCAGTGCAAGCTCCCTCCTCTCAGGCCCCGTACATTTTATTTTTCTTATGGGACACATGACATTTGGTTTATGCTTTTATTTCATACATGCATTATTATTTGTGTTCACTTTAGTTCACATGCCACTTCCTGGGCGGAGTCACTGCTTGTCATGGGCCTGGTACTGCCCTAGGCTCTGGGGGATGCACATTTGCTCGTATAAGACATGCCCTTTGGGAAGGAGCTGGAAGGTTCGGGAGCTGGGAGCTGGACACTAAATCATGGATTAGAGCAGTGGGAATGTGTGCTTTGGGAGAGTCTTGTAGGTGTGTTCTGGGAGCCCAGAGAAACATCCAGCTCAGACGTGGGATCATTGGGAGTTTCCGAGGGGCATCTCGGATGCTGAGTTCCTTGATATTAGGAGTCACACCTGGTTCCCTTGGTATCCATTCTAACAACTAGCAAGGTGCTTTCTGCATGGGAGATGCTCAAAAACTGCCTCTGAACTAAACGAACAGAATGAATAAAAGAACAAAGATGTGATGGGAAACCAGTTCTCTAGGTTTTCAGTTAGATATGTAATTTGAGTTATATGTTTGGTAAATATGGGAACATGAAAAGGACATGGTGTATTTGTTTTATACGCTCATGGATCAGATTATATTTTCTGATCTAAGGCCTTCCCACAGATTGTGTGATCCAGAATGTTGCTGGAACCCCTTAGGCGCATTTTAAGCAGTATTGCCAATCCTTTCCCTATCATTTAAAAAAGAAATAGGTCAGAATAATGTGAACAAAGGGAATCTTCGATGCCGTTCTTTTCTTGGTCTGAAACCACTGGCGAACTCCTCTTTAGGTTAGAAAGTAGCAATGGGCCGCAGGGCAGAAATAGGCGTCACGTTCCTTCGTCCATCACTTCTCTGAGAGCTAATTCTTCTACCGTCATCAGTGTGAATAAAAGGCCCCTCATGAGACCTTGAAAAGGGCCTGAGACCTGGTAGGGTTGTGAGAAAGAAATGGGGTGACAGTGTAGATGAGAAAGCCCATCAAAGCATCAAAGGAAAGGCTTTCACTGTATCCTTTTGAGCATTAAAATAGCAGCTGACAGAGTGTGGAGTGGCTTTTAAAAGTTCTGTTTGGTATATAGTGGGGTTAGGTCCCCCATGGTTCTGCCAGCACCGGAGAGGAATTTCTCCTTTAAGTAGGGAACAAAACACAGCAAGAGAGGGTCAGAGTAGCACACTAGTGGATGGGAAAATACTTGATGAGCCAGTGGTTAGTGACATGACAGAAAAAAAGACTCCTTTATTCTTCTAAGGGAAGGGGGACCCTTCTCTTGACTGAACAAATAGCTTATTGACAATGCTCATTAAAAGCATCTGAGCCAGAGTATAGATGCTTAATGCCAAAATGAAGGTGTCTTGAGATACATTTATTTGCTAATAAAAGATGGGTGATTTCTCCCACAGATTATACTTGCAGAAACCACTCTGTGGGCCTTTGAGAGACAAAGTACTTTTATGGATAACAAAAATAGAATAATAAATATTAGAAACAGACTAAATGCAGAGATCATAAAAGCAAGTTCACTAGAGGCGGGGCAGGAAAAAAAACACAGACGTAGAGAATGGACTTGAGGACACGGGGAGGGGGAAGGGTAAGCTGGGACGAAGTGAGAGAGTGGCATGGACACATATACACTACCAAACATAAAATAGATAGCTAGTGGGAAGCAGCCACATAGCACAGGGAGATCAGCTCAGTGCTTTGTGACCACCTAGAGGGGTGGGGTAGGGAGGGTGGGAGGGAGACACAAGAGGGAGGGGATATGGGGGTATATGTATATGTGTAGCTGATTCACTTTGTTATAAAGCAGAAACTAACACATCATTGTAAAGCAATTATACTCCAGTAAAGATGTTAACTAAATAAATAAAAAGAAAAATTATCTAAAACTTGGAAATGGGCAAACAGAAAAAAGAAAAAAAAAAAAAGTAAGTTCAGCCCAGTTGTTGCTGTTTCAGTGGTCAAGGATCAGCTCGTCTAGAATTTCATGGACTTGTGTCTAAATTATAATTCTTGGTGCTAATGTAATTAAAGAGCCATTGCTGCCTTTTATGTTACAGACTGAAGGATGATCATATCTTTGCCTGCCGCAAAAATATGACAACATTTTGAGTCATTTATTATAAATTACTTTAAAACATTGTGAATTATGTCCCAAAAGGTAGATGTTTTGTCAAGTTTCTATTTGGCATCAGCATTTCTCAGAAGGTTGAAATGTATCTCCCCATGCTAACAGACAGTTGTGGAGGCATTATTGGCTGGTGGCATTCCAAATATGTTAGGGTGAGGATTATGTCGCTGGTGACGTTTCTAGGGTCATAACATTTAGAGTGGAGGGTGATTTTAGAGGCCTCTTCACCTATTTTGTTTTAAACACCAGGAAACCGAGGTCTAAGGGAGATTTAAGCTATGTGCCCAAAGCCCAACAGCTAATTCATAGTAGAGGCAGGAGGAGAATGAAGGGAGATTTCTGGACTTTTGCTCCAGGGCTCCCCCTGCTGGGCAGTGTGGCCTCTAGCGGGACCTTCAGCATTTCAGCGTGAGTCTTAGTGCCTGTTTAGCATCTTCATGTAAAGTTTTACTGTTTACCGCAGGGAAGAATCAGGCATCATCAGGTTGAGATGATTTGACCTCATGACCTGTTGGTTCAGCACTTCTCCAAGTTTAATGTGCACATGTGGGTGCAGATCTGGACCAGTGGGTCTGGGGTGGAGCCTGAAATGAGATGCTGCTAACCTTGTGAAATGCCATGGAAATCAACCAAGACGTTAGAGGTCACCGCTCTCAAGACCTTCCAAAGAGACTTAGAAAATTCAGCAACCTGGGTCCCATGGTTTTCTTCAGCATAAAATACAATAGGGCTTCCCTGGTGGCGCAGTGCTTGGGAGTCCGCCTGCCGATGCAGGAGACGCGGGTTCATGCCCCGTTTCGGGAGGATCCCACGTGCCGCGGAGCGGCTGGGCCCGTGAGCCATGGCCGCTGAGCCTGCGCTCCGCAAATGGGAGAGGCCACAACAGTGAGAGGCCCGCATAACGCGAGG
>NW_006780162.1:1910701-1915748 GCF_000442215.2 Lipotes vexillifer | reverse complement strand
AAAAAAAAAAAAAAAAAAAAAATTAAAATACAATAGGGGAATAAGCTCTCTGGGACTCTTATTCTACAGCAAAGTTTGAGAAAATCCCAGTATGCGTGAGATGAGGAATGCAGGGAAAGAGAAAATCCTTACAGGTGTGGCAGGCAGCCTTTTACAAGTAGCCCCAAACCTGTTCTTTTAGATTAAAACCCCCCACCTCCAGGTTTACAGAGGTGTAATTGACCTATAACATTGCATTAGTTTCAGGTATACAACAAAATGATGTGATATATGTATATATTGTGAAACCACAATAAGTTTAGTTACCATCCATCACCACATAGTTACAATGTTTTTTCTTGTGATGAGAACTTTAAAGGTCTACTCTCTGAGAACTTTCAGGCGTAAAACACAGTATTGTTAACTATAGTCACCATGCTGTACATTACATCCCCAGGACTTATAAAGTTCCAGTTGGAAGATAAAAATGTTCCAGGACTGTTTTTTGCAGCCCCTGATTTTACAATCTGTTCATTACACTCTCAGTCTTTACAAAGAGGAGAGATACTCATTCTATAACTCTGTATTGGAGACAGATAACTATTATTCTTAGATTTTAGTGGCTAGCTTTTAGAATACAGAAATAAGGTTCTGACTAGACTTTTATTCCAGAGAGAAGAAAACCATCTCTTTGGAACTTGGTGAGCTTGCTTTCCTTGTCTTTCCTCTCCCTGAGATGCTTATCCTTTTGTCCTAGTTTTCAGTCCACAAGTCAGTGAGCTGAGTGGAAGCCCCTGGGAATAACGCAGCTAAGTGGCTTTGCCGCTGGCGTCTGGTGGGGCTGCACACCACGCTCCTCTTTAGGGATCTTCAAACTGTCAGCCGCACTTGCTCACAAAAAACAAGTTCATTCCACTTACCATCTTGGAGAGTCATTTATTTCTCCCCATTTCCATCCCTCATCCAATGTTCTGTGAGCACCTCTCAGTGTCAGGCGCGGAGCTTCACCCCAGCAAAACAGGGCAAGGAAAACCACCAGGGTCTCTGCTCTCTTGATGTCAAAAGTCAGAAAACTGGCTTTGGAAATCACTGAACTTGACCTTCCCCTGATGCCCAAATCTCCTCTGAAACATTATCAACTTCCTCAGCCTCTAATTAAATATCTAGCCAGTGACCATTTGCGGCAATTTGGTACTGCTTTCAGATTTTGAGGAGGAGAAAACCCTTTGAATGCCCCCCACCATGTTCTTAGTATGGCTTTAAAGTATAAATGGACTCATCTGTTTCCCTGAAGTCGAGGAAATTAGAGCTTCGGTTTGATTCTGGTGTTTGCCCCATTCCTTCTGCGACAATCCTCTTGCGTTTCAAGAATCAGTGAGTGGGGTTGGTGAATGGCTCTGCAGTTTATCCTTCCCAGTTGTGGAGTGTTAGGTGGTTGGGAGTGAAAGTCATGTGTTAGGGGTTAGTGCAGCATAACTTTTCCCAAACCAGACAGAGACACCAGAGAGCTCTGGGTGTGTGTTACTAACGTGTCTTGATGGCGTGCAGAGTTAGGGGTTTCGACATGGTATTATTTGAAATCTCCTGGCCCTCCTGGCCCAAAATAGCTCCCCACTGGCCTCCCTTGTCCTTTTTCTTTAGATCTTGGCCCATTTTTCTACCTACCAAGTTACAGACTCACTTGAGGATTTGTCCACTGGATGCAATGTTTGTAGTTTTATGTACCAAACTCACCCAGTGGTTTTCTGACTTTTTGGTCTCGGCACTCCTTTCCATTCTTAGAAATTACTGAGGAACCCAAAGAGCTTTTGTTTATTGGGCTGTTTCTGTTGACATTTACTGCATTAAATTAAAACTGAGGAATTAAAATATTTATTATTTCACTTAATTAATAGACCCATCACATGTTAACAAAAATAATACCTGTTTAATGAAAAGTAACTGTTTTCCAAAGCAAAAAAATTTAGTGAGAAGCGAGGCGTTGTTTTTGTTTTTACAAATCTCTTTAGCATCTGGCTTAAAAGAAGAAAAAAGCTGGATTTTTCCATTTGCTTTTACATTCAGTCTATTGCAATGTGTTGTTTTGGTTGAAGTATAGGAAGAAAATTCAGTCTCACACAGATATTTAGCTGGAAAAAGGAGGAGTGTTCTAATAGCATTTTCAGATAGTTGTGGATATTTTTCTTTTTTTAAAAATAAATTTATTTATTTTATTTATTTTTTTGGCTGCGTTGGGTCTTCGTTGCTGCACGCAGGCTCTCTCTAGTTGCGGCGAGCGGGGGCTACTCTTCATTGCGGTGCGTGGGCTTCTCAGTGCAGTGGCTTCTTTTGTTGTGGAGCACAGGCTCTAGGCACGTGGGCTCAGTAGTTGTGGCGCACAGGCTTAGTTGCTCCGCAGCATGTGAGATCTTCCCTGACCAAGGCTCGAACCTTTGTCCCCTCCATTGGCAGGTGGATTCTTAACCACTGCACCACCAGGGAAGCCCTGTGGATATTTTTCTTGAAAATACTTCAAAACTAGACAAGTGACAGATTCTTAGAGGTTAATTGTATGTGGGATCTGGACCATATTAATGCTTTTGCTGTCTGTTACATTAAAATCCATTGGTATGTCTTGCTGTTTGGATCTTCTAACCATGAGTGCTTTTTATAACGTCACACATTGGTCATTTGGAAAATATTGGAGTTATACAGAGCTTCTAAATATTGACACATTTCATAATACAATAACAAGAAATCACATCCGTGATTGATATCGCCACCTATCTCCTCAGAAAAGTCTTTATGAATTGGTAATCTGTCAAGCTTATAATGGAAGATAAATGTTTTCCAAAATTCTAATTTTTCCTTAAAAGTTCAGATTTTATCTCTGATAACAAAAACCATTGGTTGTTTTCCTTAAAGTGACAGGCTCGCTTTGTTCATTGGAGAGAAAATATATGCCAGAGGGCCAAGTCTGAATAACAATACTTTGTCTGTTAGTCATTGTTTCAAGGATAAAAGGTTTTCCATGAAAAATGAGATAGTTAGGTCATGGCTCTAACAATCCCATGAGTGTGTTTCCCGAGGCAGCTGCTGGGCATTTGTGGGCAGCAGGCGTGCTGCTTGGCAGACCTTCCATTTCATGACAGGGAATGTTAAAAAAAAGACATGCGTTCACCGTTGAGGTTTCATAAAATTTTTTTTTTTTTTTTTTTTTTTTCCTTGCGTTATGCGGGCCTCTCACTGTTGTGGCCTCTCCCATTTGCGGAGCACAGGCTCCGGACGCGCAGGCTCAGTGGCCATGGCTCACGGGCCCAGCCGCTCCGCGGCATGTGGGATCTTCCCGAAACGGGGCACGAACCCGCGTCTCCTGCATCGGCAGGCGGACTCTCAAGCACTGTGCCACCAGGGAAGCCCAGGTTTCATAAAATTTTAATTTTGATTGCCTCATCCAGGACATTCTAAGTGAGACTGGCTTTTTCCCCCCTCCGCGCAAAATGCCTGAAGATGCTGAAGATTCAGAGATCATTGCTGCAAAGACGCGGCTTTGATATGTGGGAAGGTATCAGTGGTTTCTCACCATTGTGTTTGCATCAACAGAGTGAAAAAGGCACACTGTGTTTTCCTATTATTATGAGATAGTTTTGACCTTGTGAACTCTGTCGACTGAAAAAAAAATGCACAATGTGAGAGTTGTGAGTTAAGTTTTACTGGGGCCAAAATGAGGACTGTGGCCCGGGAGACAGCCTCTCAGAGAGCTCGGAGGAAGTGCTCCGAAGAGGTAGGGGAGAGGTCAGTAAATATGTGATTTTGGTGAAGGGGGACCCGTGCAGTCAAGCACACATTTTGGCAGAAGGTTGATGCTGCTCACAAGGACCACATGTCTCCGTTAATGATTTTAGTGCTTTTCTAGAGAAAAATTGGGCTCATAGAATCTTCTCCTGAAAATATCTAACTATGAAGGCTTGTTGGGCCAGTTCTTCCCAGAGCACCGAGTGCCTCCTTCCTGATCTCCACCCCAAACTCCTTTCAGAGTGTGTTGAAGGTCAGTGGCGGCAGTGGTTAGTGACTCCATCCTTCTAGTGCCAGATGGTGAGTGACAAGTTTTAGTTGGCAACCCCCTGATAGGGTCTCGGGCCCCTTCTTCGGAGGTCTGGAAGCCACATTTTGAGAACCCTTGTCTGGTCCAAGCTTTCCCGCTAACTTTTTTCTCTGGACCTTCTTATTTGCTTTCTGCACTTTTTTTTCTTTTTCTTTTTTTGCGGTACGCGGGCCTCTCACCGTTGTGGCCGCTCCCGTTGCGGAGCACAGGCTCCGGACGCGCAGGCTCAGCGGCCACGGCTCACGGGCCCAGCCGCTCCGCGGCATGTGGGATCTTCCCGGACCGGGGCACGAACCCGTGTCCCCTGCATCGGCAGGCGGACTCTCAACCACTGCGCCACCAGGAAAGCCCTGCTTTCTGCACTTTTAACTTATTTTTCTGAACACTCCAGTTTAGTTTGGGACAATTCTGTTTTTTTCTCTTTGACCTTAAAAAGCACTTTGTAACTTTTGTCCCTCCTCCGTGGAGATGGCTTCTTTGTGACAACACTGGTTCAGTTGGCTCAGAGCCACTTTGACGAGTTCTCCGTCTTCGTCTGCTCCTTGACGTCCCTCCCCCCAGTGCCCACCCTGGGATCAGCAGCCCACTGTCCCCCGGATCCCCAAGGCAGAGGCCCTTCTCTTCCCTCCTTCTCTCTCCTTCCTTCTCTGCCAGCAGCCGGCAAAGAGCCACATCAAAAACAAATTGAACAGCCCCTAAAATCCTGTTAGAAACGTAAAGTGAAAGCTGGCTAATTAAAATAACAGAAATCTCCTAAAGCGGCTGAAACCAACCTTCCTGGTAAACACTGGCAAGCGTTACAGATAGTAAAGAGGATCAAGGAGATGGAGCAGTTGTCTTTCTGAAAATTGACCTGCGTGCCTGGAGAGGAGAGGCTGCAGAATTCACGCCTGGATCTTGCGGTTGGGAGGACAGTGATGGTCGGGGGGTGGGGCGGCTGGGTTACAGGGAGCAAGGAAGAGCTTGGAGAAGCGGCAAGCCTTG
>NW_006780162.1:1900723-1910690 GCF_000442215.2 Lipotes vexillifer | reverse complement strand
TTTTGTGGTACGCGGGCCTCTCACTGCTGTGGCCTCTCCCGTTGTGGAACACAGGCTCCGGACGCGCAGGCTCAGTGGCCATGGCTCACGGGCCTAGCCGCTCTGCGGCACGTGGGATCTTCCCGGACCGGGGGGCACGAACCTGTGTCCCCTGCATCGGCAGGCGGACTCTCAACTGCTGCACCACCAGGGAAGCCCAGAGCCTTGCCTTTTTGATAAGCTTGGCATTGAATGGCGGGGGAGAGAGTGGGATGGTATCCTGAGTGGGAAATTGGGTCAAAAGAAGGGGTTTTGCTTATAGAGTGGTGGATGCATTGAACTGGCATAGACTGAAGGCAAGAAACGGACAGATGTGAGAGTAGGTAGGTGGGGTGTAATTAATGGGTGAAGGTCCTGGAGGAGATGGAATCAGGAGAGGTGTGGAGGGCTTCAGAAAAGTGAGTCAAGTGATGTCAGGTGCAGGCTTGACAGAGGTTTTTTGTTTTGTTTTTTATAAATTTTATTTTGTTTGTTTATTATTTTTGGCTGCGTTGGGTCTTCGTTGCTGTATGCAGGCTTTCTCTAGTTGCGATGAGCGGGGGCTACTCTTCTTTGGGGTGCGTGGGCTTCTCATTGCGGTGTCTTCTCTTGCTGTGGAGCACGGGCTCTAGGCACATGGGCTTCAGTAGTTGTGGCTCACAGGCTCTAGAGTGCAGGCTCAGCAGTTGTGGCACACGGGCTTAGTTGCTCCGTGGCATGTGGGATCTTCCCGGACCAGGGCTTGAACCTGTGTTCCCTGCATTGGCAGGCAGATTCTTAACCACTGCGCCACCAGGGAAGTCCCTTGACAGAGGTTTTAAAACAAGGTTCTATTTAATTGATGTGAAATTCATATAATATAAAATTAACCATTTTAATGTGAGCAATTGAGTGGCATTTAGTACATTCACAATGTTTTTGCAACCAGGACTTTTATCTAGTTCCAGGACATTTTTATCACCCCGAAAGGAATGCTGTTCTCATTAAGCGGTCACTCTCCATTCCTTCCCCCACTCCCTGGCAATCTGCATTTTCTCTCTACGGATTTACCTGTTCTTGATTTCATATAAATGGAATCATACAACATGTGACCGTTTGTGTGTGGCTTCTTTCACTGAGCATCGTGTTTTCCAGTTCATCCATGTTGTAGCATGTATCAATACTTCATTCCTTTTTATGACTGCATAATATTACATTGTATGGATAGACCACAATTTATTTATCCATCTACCATTGATGGACATTTGGGACGTTTCTGGCTTTTGGCTGTTGTGACTAGTGCCGCTATGAACGTGCATGTACGGAGATTTGTTTGAGTGCCTGTTTTCAGTTCTTTTGGGTATTTATCTAAGGAGTGGAATTGTTGGGTCATATGGTAATTCTCTGTTTAACTTTTGGAGGAACCGCCAGACTGTTTTCCACAGTGGCCAAACCCCTTTACATTCTTACCAGCGATACATGAGGGCTTAAAGTTTTCCACATACTCACCAACACTTGCTATTTTCTGGGTTTTTTAAAAAATTAATCCTTGCCATCCTAGTGTGTGTGAAGTGGTAGCTCACTGTGTTTTTGATTTGCATTTTCCTAATAACTAATGCTGTTGATAGAGTTTTTTAAAAAAAATCATATTACGTGCTTTACGTCTTTGAAAAACATTTTTGATTTTTCCCATCAAAGCCGAATTCCAGTTATATCCCTTTGTGCAGGAGATTGTAAGAGGCACAGTCTTGGTTACAGCAGAAGAAATAATTGCAGACATCATGTGGCCGAGTTCAGGAGCAGTGGCCCCTGGGGATTCCGGATTGTTCTGCCTCTAGATTGGAGGCAGGTGATTCTGCTTGCCTGGGCCACCTTGAATACTGGTCTAGGCCAGGTCAGTGCTGGCATATCTGCTCAATCCCAGCTTATCATTGGCATGAAAACCATTTAGAAGCTTGGTTTATTTCTAGGGAATGTGAGAGAAAGCAGATTCAGAGAAGACCATACCCTAATCTTGCCTCGACTGGAAACTGACCAGGAACCCACCATCTCCGTGGGGAAAGGGTAGGACAGGCATTACCCCAACACCTGTCAGACTGTCATGAGCTATCGTATGGCTTTCTTCCCTCAGACTGCCTTTTCTTTGTACTCCAAGAATAGTCCCAAGAAACCTGGCCCAAACCTGTGTGTCTTTTACTCATCAGCAACGGGGAACTCATTCTGTGCTCAACTTCCTTTCACATAATGGGCTTTTGGAGGCTAAGATCAGCATTTAATTGAGCCACAAGCATGTGTCCCTTCCAAGTTCACACTGGAGGCGAATTTCTAGATCAGTGATAATTCTGCAGTTAAACAGGCTATTTCCAAGTCAATAGAGGATGGAGAAACTGGCTTGGAAGGGAATGAGAGAGCTCTCCCTGGAATGCAACAGCTGCTCTGTATGGAGAAGCAGAACAGGTTTACTGCAGTCCCCTTGGGGCCATTGCTGCGCAGGCAATCGACAGTCTTCTATACGCCTGTGGTTGGTTTCCACACGGTTCTGGGCAGAAGATTTGAGCTGTGTCAGCCTCAGACAGAGGTGACTGTGTGTTATGTGCAGGGACATTTAGGGCTCCAGTGTGGAGGGAGGGGTGCAGAGGATGCTAGTGTGATCATCTTCCAAGAGTCAGCAGAGGCCCTGGCAAATGTGGAAAGTTCCAGAGCTGTTCGGAATTCAAAGGTCATTATTATGCAGGACATCAGAGCTGTCATTTACACGTCTTGTTTTCACACGGTCACAACGCTTTGGCAGGAGACTGGGGAATACAAAACACATGAACAGAGGAAATACCCATAGCAGCTTATACAATATTATTTATATTTTCTCAAAATAATCATGCACATGTGTTTTGGTCTATAGCTGTAGAAAAAGTCAAAACATTTCACCTTTCTCCCTTCCTTCTGTCTCCGCATTATAATTCAATAAGTGTTTTCCCAGATTCACTGGTGTGTTTTTGGTTTGTCTTTCCTATTAACCTTTTCCATTTCTTTATATGCTCTCTTCATTACATTTTACCTCTATTCTTTTCTTCGTTATTATCTGGTCTCAGTTTGTTTTAGTATATGTTTCAGTGCTGGTAGGCAAAGTATATCAGGTAATCACCATCAGGTGGTGTCAGTAGCAGAGAATTGAACAAAGTCCTGTAAATCAAGAAAATTAAACATTGATGCAAGAGACATTAATGGTTAGTGGAAACTAACATATTAAAGGAATGGGTTATATGTCATGAAAGCACCTGCCGAGGTGATGAAAGCACAGTCTGCTGCAGAAGTTTTGTAGGGGTCTGGAATGGAAGATGCGTGGGGTTAGTTAGGACTTGGATTAGGCTAAGGAAGGGCTGCTCCACAGCCCAGGGTCACAGACTGTGCGAACTTGTACTGGAATCTGGTCACCCTTCTTTTAGCTTGAATTGTTTTCATTGATTTTTAAACCAAAGTCTGGTCTTCTATTTTAAGGATTTCTCCACACATGGAAGATTTGGGGGATAAAAAAAAAGATATCATATTGTGATGCCTAAAATCAGACGCAGCACCCAAATTTGACTTTTGCCTGAGGGCTATTTCAAGTTGCTAAAATAAACAATACATTCAAATTTATTTTAGCAACTTCCTTATTTAGATTAGTATAATATTATTCTTCCATTTCTATCATAAGAACAATGCATTTTGCAATTTAATCAAAAATACTGCATTCCATTTAGCTTGGCTGAAATTCACCAGATGCTAATGAGACATCAGTTCCACTGCTGTTTCCTGGTAGAAAGGATCTTCCATTCATCATGTCCTGTGACGTGACATTTTCCTCACTGGAATTTTTGGATAGGGATATTGAGGCTCTTGGGATGACTTAATTTTAGTAAGGGTTGAAGTTTTACAATTTTGTGGTACTTCCAAAGGTACTAGCATTTTAGTTTTGTTTAGATCATTGAGAAGCCTACGGAGCCTTATTTTTATTGTCGTCTAGCTGGAGAGAGAATTCAAGGCTGCACCAAATATCTATGTGCTTAAAGAGAGTACATGGTGTCTGTACTCGGTCCAGGCGATGTCAGTGTGGGCTTCTGCGTTTGTATAGACCATTCTGATGAAGTGGGAGGCTTTGTGGCCCGGTGGAGGCCAGTGGACACGGGGCAGTTCAGGAGTCAAGATCTGACTCTGGCACTTACTGAAATGGCATCACTTAATTCCCTAGAGCTTCGGTATCCCTGTCCGATATTGGGAAACATGAAATGTCCCTATCACAGGGCCGTGGCGCATGGGAGACCTTGGGAGTACAGGCCTGTAGAGGTGCTGGAGAAAATCTTAATGGAATTTAAAATGGGATCCTATATGTGCAAGCATTTTGTAAAGTGCTTTGTAAATAAAAGGTGACATGGTACACAGACCATAAAAGTGTCATCCGTTGCCTCCATCGAGAGCCACCTTCCTGTTGCGCTTGGCATTTCAACCCTGTTATCCTTGGACGTCTCTGCTTCCCCTCATCCTCTTTTGAACTACCCAGGAATGCTTCTGGCTTATACAACAGATTTTAACTGACTTCAGCGGTAATCATTTGGGGCTAGATTCACGTTTAATTTCCTTCTCAGAGTTCTCATTTTAAAGGATAATTGTTGGGAGAAAGTTGATACTTGAGTTTTTGAATCCAAGTCACCAGCATATGCTCTACATACTAGTGTTTTCTGTTTTATTTTGTCTTTAAGATCTGTGCTGTGACAAGAGGGGTGCAGTTGGCCACAGAAATGGGCAATCAACTGTTTGTTTTACTTCTTACCCATTGTTTCCAAGCGCTGCTTAGCTAAACGTATTTTTAATTTTGCAGTTAAAAAACAAAATTGTTGGCAAATACCAACTTTAGCCAGAAATACTCATGAGTGTATAATTGTTGCCCAAGAGGAACCCTGATAAGAGGGTCTTCTAAAAAATAGCAAAACCATAGTTACCAGCCAGCAGTAGTAGTAGGAGATACTTTTTTTTTTTAATTATGATGGTTTTTAACTTCTGAACTGAAATTTTTTAAAAAATGCTTTAAAAAATAAAAGTATAGCTAGACATTGCTACAATTTAGTTGCCTATTCTGTTGGACAGAATACGGTGGGCTAGGAGTATAGACTTAGTGTAAGATTCAAGGATATCTAGGGAGGTCCCTTCATCCCAAATTTCCTTGACACACCAGCCTGGTGGGGATGCCCAGAATCCTGGTGTTTGAGCTTAATTCCTTGTAATAAAGGCATGATTTCCTATTTAAATGCAAATGTCCCAAAATGGTATCACATTAAGGTATTATCTGTCATTAAAACTGGAATAACTTAGCCTAGTCAGGGGCTGATTTTAGTAGGAGAGAGAAGACTAGGTAATTCTAGAATCCAGCTGGAGGTGTTGGGTCTGAGGGGGACCTGGGTTTGGGGAGGTGAGATTTGTCAGATTGGTCAGCAAAGCAGAGTCTTGTGTTTGGTTTTCAATTCTTCCTAAGTTTAGAAATGGCGGGGGGCGGGGTGCTGGTGGCATTGGAGCCATACTTCTGATACAGATGTTATGCCAAATAAACGAAACTAGTTTTATTTTAGAGGAGTCTGAGAAGCCTTAGAAGTGCTCATCCGATGCCATAAATGACCTTGAGCCCCATTCTGTAGCTAAAGCCTATTTATGCCTCTCTCAGAGAAGGCAGGAATTTGGGCTAGCTCATGGAATTTTTTTCCTTTCCAACACAAGCATTTAAAAATTATAATTAGAGGGCTTCCCTGGTGGCGCAGTGGTTGAGAGTCCGCCTGCCGATGCAGGGGACAAGGGTTCGTGCCCCGGTCCAGGAAGTTCCCACATGCCGTGGAGTGGCTGGGCCCGTGAGCCATGGCCACTGAGCCTGTGCGTCCGGAGCCTGTGCTCCGCAACGGGAGAGGCCATGGCAGTGAGAGGCCCGCATACCACCAAAAAAAAAAAAAAAAAAGATTATAATTAGAGAAAATTATTTGAGATTGGCTTCTCCACTGGGGACTGTCCTGTATGACAGCACTGCTAAGTGTATCAGCCTTCATCAAGCCTGTGCACATGAACCAGGAAGTGAGATTAAGGTTCTTTCCAGCACTTACATGAATCTGTGCTAGCCCAAGGATTTTCTGTGACACAGACATTTCATTACCACCCTCTGATGACGGCAGTCCTGAGGCTCTAGGGAATTAAGCATGCAATACCTTTCTTTTTCCAATAAAGAACCTAAACCTGATATCCTATTCTAAGAGTCATAAATGAATAAGAAAAGAAACTTCGAGCATCAAAATGGTTCAGATGTAATATACTAACCAAGAACTTGTTGGAAGGATGACATGAGCAGTGTTAGTGTTCTTACATTAAAAATTTGTATGCAGATTTTCTCTGATTCAGAATTGGAGGATTAAATTATCACCTAAAAGAAATCGCTTCATGAGAATATTATAGATTAATAAAAACAGTTTGAAAGCAAGCAAGATTCACCTTGCCTGTGAACTTAGCTAATTCTTTTGCCATCCCTGAGTTAGATTGTTTGATGAGTTTCTTTCGGAGTTGTTAGAATGATTCTTTTCTAATTATCCTGGAGAAACACATCTCTTAGATATAACCTGCCTTTTGTTCAATGTTAAAATCATGAAAGCAGCAAACATTTAGTGAGATAAGATTTAATTAAAATGAATGATAGGACCTTCCCACATCTGCTGGTGTTACTTCAATTTGTGTGAGTGTAAATTCAATAAAGAAAAACATCCATCAGATCAGGGACTCTATATAAATGAAATCGTTCGCAATAAGATGGAAAGATAGTTTTTTCCCATTCAACACTGAGGAAATATTTTTAGTTAAATGCCACGGTGTGGTGTCAGGGATCATATAATCAAGACAGACCTCTTGGAATTTAGGCTATGATACCAATAACAATAAGAAGAATCTTGATTCATGTGTATATTCTCATTTCAGTAGGAGAGCAAGGGCCCTCCATAAGGAAGGCTGAACTGATCCTTTATACCAACTCTGCTGTGGTTTACTTTTTTGTCTGTTAGTTTTTTGTCTATTTGCAGTCTCTCTCTTTGGGTTGGCTTTGTGATTATCGACAAAAGTACGTAAACTATAAAATAACCTATTAAGAGGAAAATAGATCTGAAGACCAAGGCAAAGGAGAATTCTAGGTCCAGTAGGAAAGTAAACATAGGTTAAAGTTATAAATGTACAGAGGAAGGCTCACGTACTGGCTAAAGATAGGAATTGGGGATGCATGTTGGGTTAGCCGTGGCCCATGAACGTAACAGACCATGTATGTGACGGAGCCCAAAGGGAATGAGGATAAACAGGAAACGGGGATGGAAGATGGAGGGGAGAAAGAAGAAAGAGAAGCCACACACGAGAGAGATGTTCTGGGAGAGGAGCCATTGAATGAGTGTCCATCAGGTGGAGTTCTCAGGTTTGTCTCCCCATTTTGGGGTCTAGAGTGTCACATGTTGACAGAGGTCTTGAGAGCTCTATAGGTTATCCCCAAAAGAACACAAACTGTCACTCAGGAATGATCTGTGGATAGACCCAGAGCAATCAGAATGTTTGAACAGTCAGGGCAGGGAGCTGGGGGGTTCTCTATAGGGATCAGGTGCTGTACCTTTTACCTGGACCAGGTGCAAGTGCACCTCCTGCCTGGTCTCCACATCCATTTGAGCACCTCACCTTCCCTGTCTCCAGGATTTGTAAAGGTCCAGTGCAATCTAAATGGGAAAAAAGAGATTGAAGGTTTTGACGATCTTACCCAAGCCTAATTTCTAATCTCCACCTATGTATCCTGGTCCCTGAATCTAGCTTGTGATTTGATTTGCTGATTTTCATCACCTGACTCAAACAGGAACTGGGAAGAGGGACCAGTCAACCACTTAGTCCTCCTGTGTCACTGATGCAGTCATTTTATCTGTAAGTGACTGTGCTGAACCCCTTTGTTATTGGATAGGTGTTCTCGAATATCTGTTGTATCATTGTAGATCTTACAACAGTTAAAATTTTAAAGCCAACAACATAAATAAAAGAATCTCTGGTTATAGCACATCTCCTTTCATTTTCTCCTATTATTACCTGAGGTCCAATAGGAAACAAAGTCATAAATAATGTAAATTTCTTGCCCAAGGTCAAAGAGATGGAAGAGCTAGGAATAGGATCTCAACAGGCAATGTAGTATGTTTTTCTTACTAAGCTACATGGTCGTCCGTGGTTCACTTTGACCGTAGTTTCTTTTACATAAAGGGGAGGTCCTGGAATCAGATTTCCTGGGTTCACTTTTTTTTTTTTTTTGCGGTACGCGGGCCTCTCACTGCCGTGGCCTCCCCCGTTGTGGAGCACAGGCTCCGGATGCGCAGGCTCAGCGGCCATGGCTCACGGGCCCAGCCGCTCCGTGGCATGTGGGATCCTCCTGGACCGGGGCACGAACCCGTGTCCCCTGCATTGGCAGGCGGACTCTCAACCACTGCGCCACCAGGGAAGCCCCAAATTTCTGCTGTTTAAGCCACCCAGCCTGTGGTATTCAATACTTTGTTATGGCACCCCTGGCAACCTAATAGGGAGAACAGGAAAGAAACCCACTACGTGGTGGTTAAGCACCTCAGTGTGGCATGGAATCACTTGGCAGAGGACAATGGGGATTTATGGCTTATTTGGGGCTGAAACCCACGTCCATCAGATCTAAGAGCGGAAGAGGCCTTTGGAGGTCAGCCCCTTCAGATTCCCACTCGGTGCATAAACGCTCCCCTCATCCCCTTTCTCAGAATGTCGTTTGAACTTTGCCCCTCATTCTTTGTAATTTAATTTCTCGCATTTCTCAATATGTTAAATTGTAAAAATGTCTTTACAATGAGACCAAATCTGCCTCCCTCTGCCTCTGACTAGCAGTGTGACATTGAGCAAACTGCTTAAATTCTCCAATCTGTTTCCTCATTGGTGAAATAGAAAAATCATACTGATCTTGCAAGACTGTTGGGAGGATTAAGTGAATCCTTACGCGGTACTTGGCATATGGCGGGGGCTTTCTTCAGTAAATGATGGTTTTGACCTCTGCCGTGTCCCCACTGGCTTTCCATCTTTGGAGAAAGCTATCAGTGGTTTATCATCTTAGCTTTACATTTCAAAATATAATTCATAGTGAGTTTTCCTTCTGAGGGAACTTGAAGAAGACATTGGGAAGGATCTCTATTCTTCAAAGAATCCTTCTCATCAATAATTTATACATCAAAATGTCCATTTTATTAAAGCTTTTTCTTTATCATTTTCTTTTGATGTAGCAAAGGAAATAACTAGAAGGCTAAATTGATTTTTAAAATAAGAAAGTAGAATGGTATATCATTTACTTGTGGGATCAGGCTAATTTATTTTCAGGGAAGTTCAATAAAAGATGAGTTTTTAATGACATCCGTTTTTTTTTTTTTTTTTTTTGCGGTATGCAGGCCTCTCACTGTTGTGGCCTCTCCCGTTGCGGAGCACAGGCTCCGGACGCGCAGGCTCAGCGGCCATGGCTCACGGGCCCAGCCGCTCCGCGGCATGTGGGATCTTCCCGGACCGGGGCACGAACCCGTGTCCCCTGCATCGGCAGGCAGACTCTCAATCACTACGCCACCAGGGAAGCCCAACATCCATTTTTTTAAAAGTCAAATATTACTTTTGTTAGTGGATTAGGATGTTGCAGCAAATAAATACACAGATGTGAGTGAACTGGAGATCGAGGCTGATTACATGGAAATCTTATGCCTAATTCCAGCCACACTCAGAGTGCTGAGAACACGTAAGTTGCAGGGATAAGGTTGGAAACTGCTTGTGAACATCTTCATTCCTCCAATCCATACATCCAATTTTAGGAAGAAAGTCTTTTACAGAATTTCCTGAAAGACATTTACTTTCTTCACCCTTGAGCAATCAAGTAAACTACAAAGTCTTTTGGAAGGAAAGA